>NC_057937.1:63806127-63948627 GCF_018555375.3 Anguilla rostrata | reverse complement strand
TACCACTACATACCACTGCACAAACACAGCATATACCACTACATACAACTACACAAACACAGTATATACTACTACATACCACTGCACAAACACAGTATACACCACTACATACCACTGCACAAACACAGCATATACCACTGCATACCACCGCACAAACACAGCATATACCACTGCACAAACACAGAATATACCACAGCATATACCACTGCACAAACAGAGCACATATCACTGCAAACACTACACAAACACATCATATACCACTGCAACACGCTCCACAAACACAGAATATACCACTGCACAAACACAGCATATATCAGTGCACCACTGCACAAACACAACACATACCATTGCAACACACTCCACAAACACAGAATAAACCACAGCACAAACACAGAATATAACACTGCATCACTGCACAAATATTAAGCCAAGGAGGTTTTGGAGGGGTCCTGCTGTCTGTAAATGGCAGAGTATAATAGCACGTCTGCTCCTGCAGGTGGCGGCAGAGTGGACTTTGAGGACTTTGTGGAGCTGATGGGTCCTAAAATGCTGGCAGAGACAGCAGACATGATCGGAGTTAAGGAGCTGAGAGACGCCTTCAGGGAGGTCAGTTACCCTTCTGTATGAAGCTACCCTCCTGCCCCACACTGCCAGGGCTGTATGAAACTACCCTCCTGCCCCACACTGCCAGGGCTGTATGAAACTACCCTCCTGCCCCACACTGCCAGGGCTGTATGAAACTACCCTCCTGCCCCACACTGCCAGAGCTGTATGAAACTACCCTCCTGCCCCACACTGCCAGGGCTGTATGAAACTACCCTCCTGCCCCACACTGCCAGAGCTGTATGAAACTACCCTCCTGCCCCACACTGCCAGGGCTGTATGAAACTACCCTCCTGCCCCACACTGCCAGGGCTGTATGAAACTACCCTCCTGCCCCACACTGCCAGAGCTGTATGAAACTACCCTCCTGCCCCACACTGCCAGGGCTGTATGAAACTGTTTATTTAATGTTAAATGACTTTAATGTGCTCGTTAACCGCCCCCCTCTCTCTCTCTCCCCCCTCAGTTTGACTCCAACGGCGATGGAAAGATCAGCTTCCCGGAGCTGAGGGAGGCCATGAGGAAGCTGATGGGGGAGCAGCTGAACCCCCGAGAGATCGATGAGATCCTCAGAGACGTGGACCTGAACGGAGACGGACTGGTGGACTTCGAGGGTGAGAGAGGGGGAGGGAGGGAGAGAGAGGGAGAGAGACAGAAAGAGGGTGAGAGAGAGAGAGACAGAGAGAGGGGGGGAGAGACAGAGAGATAGAAAAAAGAGAAGGAGAAAATTAAAGTAAAGGCGGGAGATGAGAGAGAAGGAGAAGGATTGAGAAAGAGCAAGAGGGGGGAGATCGGCAGCAAGGGGGAAAAAAGAGATAGAGAGAAAGACACAAGGAGCAAGAGAGAGACACAGGGATGAGTGAGAGAGGGGTGAGTGAGAGGGAGAGGGTGCATGAGAGATTTTAACTCAAGACAGTATTATGTCATCCCCACCTGTACTCAGGACACTGTGATGTCATCCACACCTGTACTCTGGAAATTGTGATGTCATCCATGCTTGTACTCGAGAAACTGTGATGTCATCCAGACCTGTACTCAGGAAATTGTGATGTCATCCACACCTGTACTTGAGATACTATGAAGCTGTTTCTCACCTGCTGGGTCTAAATCAGAAAAGCTTCCCTGTCTGTTTCCATTAAAGCACACTCATTCATTCATTTATCTACATCCCTCATTCACTGGGCTCTCTCTCCCCCTCTCTCCCTCTCTCTCTCTCTCCCCTTTTTCCCTCTCTCACCCTCTCTCCCTTTCTACAGAGTTTGTCCGAATGATGTCCCGCTGACACAGTGTGCAGCGTCTGAGGGGCCAATGGAAGAAAGGGGAATGGAAGATGCCCTCGTTTGTGAAAAAATGCATTTTCTGTACATGGACAACATTTTTGTGTATAAATGTTATGAATGTTTTATGTTTTGTTTTTGAGAACTTCCTGGAGTATATACATACCATGACCTTGTTCATTTGGACAGTTGTGTAAATATATGTGCTGTGCTTAATACTGCATTGTAATATGCAAGAGAATGTATTTTTAATTCTACAAGGTAAAAGCATTCTAGACCAGACATGATATAAGGTCTTAATGTCCATATTCCATGATAGGGAAGTGGACTTTGTACCAAACTAGTTTGGACTTTCGGACTCTGTACTAAAATAGTTTCCCTTTTTGGAGCCACAGTGGCCCTAGAGAATAATAAATACACTTAAATCTGAGCCATAAATAACATAAACATGTATCCAGACCTGAACATACACAGTACATATTAGTCTGTGAAATTCTGTGGTTTCAAATGTTAGCATGACCATGTCACCTGTAAGAGTTCTCATTTGAGCTCTTTAGCGTTTCTCTGTCAGCTTATTGGTTACTGTGCAAGGCGTGGCAGTTACATTCAAATGAGCTTCAGAACTGTAAAAGATTATTGCAGAGTTTGAGTGTTACTACTTTGAGGAAATTTAATTTTAATAGGGGAGCTGGAAATCATGACACTCAGAAATCGAAGATTAATCTTCACATTTCTTGGACATTACTTCAGCTGATGCAACAGCTACAGTTTGTAATTTGTGCAGAAACATTGTCCTGGACACAGTAATGACTTCTGAGGAATGGATTTCTGCAGATGCAGGGTTATCTCACAGATTTTTCACTAAGAGGTGCATTTTAAGGAAGGATGTACAGCCTATTTCAATTTCATTCATTTTCTTGATGAGAATTTAGTGTCATTTATACCACTGTTCACTTATGCAAAAATACAATTACATTTTTAAAAATGTATGTCATCAGTAAATATTGTACAATTAATTTGTATAAAGTGCTCATTTACTGTGTCATTACAAAGATGTTGAACATGTGATGCTTCTTTCGTGACAGAAAAGCAAAATGCTTCCCCAGTGAGGAGCAAATAGAATAATATTCATAAAGCATTCTCTGTCACATGGGTCTTGACATTTCCCCGTTGTTGTGTAAATCCATCTGGGAGTTATGGTTTTAAAACAAAAACATTATCTTCCAGAGGAAACAGAAGGTCAGTGTGGTTCCACATACAACAGTCTCTGTCATAGAATTATCACTTCACTGATATGTGTCTGATGTGGTGAGTGACCCTTCATGGTAAAATTAAAACCCTATAAAGTGACCGACATATCAATATGGCAGAAACAGAACAGTATTCCCTTTCCTACTGTACTTCCAACTGGACTGGTTATTGTAAACCTCAAATAACCCAAAAGACACGATGTGCTGTAGACGTCAAACCAGCTTCTGAGATCAGCCATATGCACTAGATAGTTATTTATTTATTTAGAAGATAAAATACTGATGTACGCTTCGTATTTGTGAGGTAGCAAGCCACTTCCTGTCACCACCTCACGTCTGACCTCAGCTCTGGATTTCTGATCTCAATGACTGTAAAATAATCGATAAAATAATGTTAACGTTACTAGTTGGCTAGCTGGGATCAAATAAAGTGTCTAACTTGTTAACTAACGTTAGCTCGCTAGCTAGCGGTGTTAGCCAGCTATCGAGTGCAAGTAGATCAGCCACAGAGCATGGAAAACTAGCATGCAAATTATCTATGCTCTGCAGCTTGCAGCGCGCGTACATAACAGGAGAAATTCGGGGCTAAACAGTTGTCCAAATCATCTAAAAACTATAATTTCTTCAAACCTAGTTGCGAGCTAACGTACTCTAATAATCTCAGAGCACGGTCACACATACAGCAGCGTGCCAGGTGAGAGGTACCAGTATAGTTTGGTCATTTGAAACGGAACGGTGTACACCCTTGATATTTACTACCCGGACTCCGTCCCCCCGCCCCCATTCCCAGCCCTGGATCTAATCGATGATTAAGCAGTTGAGAATATGAGATGTTTCGTTTTAGCATTTAATAGGGTGTTTCATTGAGCACCTCTCATTTTACAGCCAACAGAAACTCATGGAACACCCTGAATGCCTCAGTCAGACAGTGCTGGGTCTGGTCTTTGGTCATTAAACTCTGCTGGGTCTGGTCTTTTGTCTTAAACTCCATCGTTGGGATGCCCGCTCCGATGTCTAGTCAGCAGGATTTACCCCAGACCTCTCCAGAAACAGTTAAGTCAATAACTCCCTCCTAGCCCCTGCTCTATGTATTTACCCCCAGCAGCCTCACAGGGGTCCTTGTGGTACCTGGCATTCTTGGCAAAGTCTCCCTCTGAAAGCAGCTGCTCCACAATGCAGAACTGGAGAAAATTACTGAAATTGTCAACTTTGTTCCCTGTCACCAAAGTTTGGGAACCGGTGCCTAACTATGATTAGTACAACGACTGCTGTCATCGTTTTATGCATATAGACATGGACAGAGATTGTAAAGAAAAACATTATTATTATTATTGTTGTTGTTATTATTATTATAAATAAACATTTATATAGTTATTGGTTCGATTGTAAATACTGGTGTGAATTTATTCTTAATTATTATTCTAATTTTGTGAAGCAGAAACCAGCACTCCTCCCCACAGCCTCCTATTCCCATACCATGACAGGATGGCGTTGATGGAGTTCTTGTTTTAAAGGAGTGTAATGTATGTTCTTTAGGGCTGTCCACTCTCTTGGGTAAAAGTAGGATAAAATTCCGTCGTGGCGGCAACAATAAGAACACATTTTGCACCAATATTAAATACCATGCTTGATGTTATAATGGCAACAACTGGAACAATTGGATCTGGCAAAATAAGATACTCCCTTTATTGGTAGACTGCCTTGTCAATCACATCATACTACCACCCTGTAGTGGAGTACTGCACAAAGGAAGGGTCGGGCGCTTCTGGTTCGCTGAGCTAGTGTCCTCCCCAAGCTATTAGTCAACAGAAACGTCCGTCAACTTTCGAGTTCCAATCGATATGTCCAATCGGGTAGGTCGGGGCTCCGATGGCAAAGTAATGCAATGCTTTGCACAGCGCGGCGATTACCATGCGCCTCGGGAGCTGAAAGCAAGCTAAACCGACACACTATTACTACTAATAACAATAAATTTAGCAGTTTACAGCGATATGTGTTTAAGCTGCAGGCGGGACGTGCAGTACTAGTCTAGAACGACGCGGAATAAACCCCTATCACAAATCGGCAGCTATCGCTTGGCGCTTCTGGGGAAACTTCACATTTAAACAGCCTCAGTAAGTCAGTCTTTCGCATTCGATATCCGACATTTAATACGGACACAAATGCAGAGGCTACGCACGTAGCCTACTTCCTGTTGTTGCATAGTAATGAAAACACAAATTGGACTTTTAGTGGTAGGTTCGTGTTCCGCTTTGTAGAATGCACTCTGGTCAGCTGCACGCTAGTGTGAGGAGGGGGAGGGTGCCGCTGGACATCGCGCTGTTCTCACAATCGCCATTTCTTCCCCCCTGTTTTCCCCTGTGCAACAAAGACAATTAATCGACGTCGTTTCCCTACCTCAGTTTTAACGATAATAATAATTTAACAATTATTGTTAATTATTAGTTGATAAGTTGCTACTTAAAGGTGACTATCATTATACAGTACTTAAAATATCAGTTATAGAGCGAGTTAAATGGCAATTTGAAAGAACATAAAATAGGCTACTGTCCGTTTGGTTTAGATCTTGTTAAAATTGGGTTTTGCTTCACAAAATATAAATTACTGTGTTAACCAGTAGAGTAATAACTAAGACAATGTGTCATAAATCTCATAGTTTACTTAAAGTGCATATCTTAATACCACCAGAAAGTACTGTCCACTGTTGATATTGTACCCAGGTAACCTAGTAGCTCAGATCATGTTTTGAAAGAACAAAATGTATGCTGATGATGGCGTGAAGACACTCTCACTGGTGGTCATGGTGATCTCTGATTGGCTCACTGCTTCTGGTTGTGATCTCCGATTGGCTCACTGGTGGAGTTGGTGATCTCTGATTGGCTCACTGGTGTTGATGGTGGTCTCTGATTGGCTCGCTGGTCGTGATTGTGATCTCTGATTGCTGTGTATGTTCTATGCCTCAGGGGAGCGATGTTAGCTGTGGACGACAAACGCTTGTGTGAGTATCCCACAGTCCTATGTGGTTGGGAGGGGGGGCTGGGGGAGCAAGTCCAGCGCTCAAACCCTCTCCCTGCCTCACTCATTCATTGATTTTTTTCCCCCCCTCCCTCCTCTCTACTCACCCTTTCACTCCCCCTACTCTGCTCCCTCCTGCCCTCCCCTCCATCCCTCTCTGTTCCTTTCTATCCCTCTTTCTCTCAGTCTGTGAAAGGTGTCAGCTGTATTTCAGTGACTCCTGTCCTGCCCATGGCCCCCCCCACTTTATCAAAGACAGTGCGGTTTTGGAGGGGGTGGGGGACAGGGCGGTGCTGTCCCTGCCGCAGTGCCTGGTGCTGGTGGAGAGGTCCCAGGACCCCATGGGGGCGGTGGGTGTGTTCTCACAGTCCCACCTGTCCCAGGGCTCGATTTTTGGACCCTATGAAGGAGAGGGGCTTCTGAGCCGCCAAGCCTGCACCAAGTACTCTTGGGCGGTAAGTTTCACACCTGAGAGAGTGTGAGAAATTATAATAGTGTGAGAGAGAGTATGATGGTGTGTGAGAGTTTATAATGGTGTGTAAAAGATTATAATGGTGTGTAAGAGATTATAATGGTGTGTGAGAGTTTATAATGGTGTGTAAAAGATTATAATGGTGTGTGAGAGTTTATAATGGTGTGTAAAAGATTATAATGGTGTGTGAGAGTTTATAATGGTGTGTAAAAGATTATAATGGTGTGTGAGAGTTTATAATGGTGTGTAAAAGATTATAATGGTGTGTGAGAGTTTATAATGGTGTGTAAAAGATTATAATGGTGTGTGAGAGTTTATAATGGTGTGTAAAAGATTATAATGGTGTGTGAGAGTTTATAATGGTGTGTAAAAGATTATAATGGTGTGTGAGAGTTTATAATGGTGTGTGTCCCGCTCTGGTCCCTGTCTTGCCTAACCTGGCTGGCCTTCGAAGGCTTTTGGGCTACTGGGCGGGTATGAACGCAGAGCTTTAGGATACTTAATCTGCATGCTGAGACCAAGAACAGCGTACCCCCAATGGAGATTTAAATTTCCACCCAGAGTCACCTTAAAAAAAAAAAAAATAACAAGGCAAAATGCGAGGGGACAAACAGAGTTGAGGTCGATTAGAACGAGACGGTGGTCAAACACGAAAACCAGTCAGCAAACAAACCAGAAGAGCTCGATGAGAATCGGAATCGAGTAGAATGGGTCCATAGTCAAACACAAAATCCAATCAGCAAACAAACCAGAAGGGCTGGACGAGAATTGAAAGTCAAACATAATAAGGTCAAACAAGCAAAGTCAACAAAGTAATGACAATCCACAAGCACAGAGGACGAATCCGAAGCACTAGTCTCAACTGGTGAATGTAAAATGGCGGCTTTTTCAAACCGAATGATCGGAGGCAGAAACGGCCAATCAGATGACGAATCGAACGAAAGAGACACAGGAAACAGAGACAGATGTAAAAGCAAAATGACCAAGGTCATAACAGTGTGTGAGTATGACTGTGTGTGAGAGAGTATAATGGTGTGTGAGAGAGTATGGTGGTGTGTGTGAGAGAGTATAATGGTGTGTGAGAGAGAGTATGATGGTGTGTGAGAGAGTATAGTGGTGTGTGTGTGAGAGTATGATGGTGTGTGAGAGAGTATAGTGGTGTGTGTGAGAGAGTATGGTGGTATGTGTGTGAGAGTATGATGGTGTGTGAGAGAGTATAGTGGTGTTTGTGAGAGAGTATAGTGGTGTGTGTGAGAGAGTATAATGGTGTGTGAGAGAGTATCATGGTGTGTGTGAGAGAATATGGTGGTGTGTGTGTGAGAGTATGATGGTGTGTGTGAGAGTATGATGGTGTGTGTGAGAGTATAGTGGTGTGTGTGAGAGTATATTGGTATGTCTGAGAGAGTATAGTGGTATGTGTGAGAGAGTATCATGGTGTGTGTGAGAGAGTATCATGGTGTATGTGAATATAATATGTTCCGTCCTAAAGATGAGTTAAATGTCCTCCATTCTCCAGATTAAAGATAAGGGTTTCTTCTTCTACGTTGACGGGTCCGACGAATCAAAAGCCAACTGGATGAGGTGAGAATAACTGAGTGTTTGTCGTTGTATGTTACTTGTGATTGGGGCCGTTTTACAGGGTAACATGTAGCGCTTTAACTGCGACACCGTTCCATAGATCACCTAGCGAGCCTCACAGAGTCAAAAGTGTCTTTGTGATCTTCTGTGTTTCTGTGTGTCTCCTGGGAATTCACTGCATTTTGACTTCAGCCTAGAGCTGGGCGAGTTCAGGGAACGAGTTTACGTGGCGTGACGCTGACCGCACACGCGTGTTGGTTGCAGGTGCGTGACGCTGACCGCACACGCGTGTTGGTTGCAGGTATGTGGTGCTGACCGCACACACGTGTTGGTTGCAGGTGTGTGACGCTGACCGCACACGCGTGTTGGTTGCAGGTGTGTGACGCTGACCGCACATGCGTGTTGGTTGCAGGTACATGACGCTGACCGCACACGCGTGTTTTGCAGGTACGTGACGCTGACCGCACACGCGTGTTGGTTGCAGGTACATGACGCTGACCGCACACGCGTGTTGGTTGCAGGTACATGACGCTGACCGCAAACGCGTGTTGGTTGCAGGTGCGTGACGCTGACCGCACACGCGTGTTGGTTGCAGGTATGTGGCGCTGACCGCACACGCGTGTTGGTTGCAGGTGCGTGACGCTGATCGCACACGCGTGTTTTGCAGGTACGCGGCGCTGACCGCACA
This sequence comes from Anguilla rostrata, assembly GCF_018555375.3. NCBI lineage: Eukaryota > Metazoa > Chordata > Actinopteri > Anguilliformes > Anguillidae > Anguilla > Anguilla rostrata. The sequence continues at coordinate 63,939,744 of NC_057937.1, read as the reverse complement.
CGCGTGTTGGTTGCAGGTACATGACACTGACCGCACACGCGTGTTTTGCAGGTACGTGGCGCTGACCGCACACGCGTGTTGGTTGCAGGTGCGTGACGCTGACCGCACACGCGTGTTGGTTGCAGGTGCGTGACGCTGACCGCACACGCGTGTTTTGCAGGTACGTGGCGTGTGCGTCCAGCGAGACGGAGCAGAACCTGACCGTGTTCCAGTACCACGGGCGGATCTACTACCGCGTCTCCAAGGAGACGCCGGCGGGGGTGGAGCTGCGGGTGTGGATCGGTCGGGAGTACGGTACCATGCTGGGCCTGCAGCTGGGTAAATGGGGCACAGGGCTGGGGAACCCCATGTTTGGGAATGCAGTTCTGAACACACACCTGAGAGCTGAGTGGTTTGAGCAGTACGGCAGGCCAGGCAGAGCTGGATCATGAGCAGTCACTGCAGCAGCGGTGGTGTTAGGCACTACACAGTCACTGCAGCGGTGGTGTTAGGCACCACACAGTCACTGCAGCGGTGGTGTTAGGCACCACACAGTCACTGCAGCGGTGGTGTTAGGCACCACACAGTCACTGCAGCGGTGGTGTTAGGCACCACACAGTCACTGCAGCGGTGGTGTTAGGCACCACACAGTCACTGCAGCGGTGGTGTTAGGCACCACACAGTCACTGCAGCGGTGGTGTTAGGCACCACACAGTCACTGCAGCGGTGGTGTTAGGCACCACACAGTGTTAGGCACGAGGAGGAGTATTCACCGTACAGCACGGCCTCGAGTGCCGTACGCTTTTTATAAAACAGTTACAACACTTAGAAACTATTCATTGATGACACACTATTATTTGTTTAGTAACATTATTTCATGAGTAACGGTTTGTGCGTGGAGTGACTGTGTTTCTCCCCGGGTCAGGTGACCACGTGCGGTTTGCGTTTGGGGAGAAGGAGGCGCTGATGAAGACCTTTCAGGACGTGCAGATGGTCTCCGTGGGCGACGGGGGCGAGCAGCCGGCCAGCCCGCCCCTGGCCATCGGCGCGGTGTACAGCGAGGTGAAGACCGAGGACCGCTCACCCTCCGGCCACGGGACCCCCACCGTGTCCTCCACCAACCCGCCGCCCCCCGTGCCACGCCCAGACTCCTCCCTGGCCCCCGCCCGCCCCGCCCTCAAGTTCAACTTCGTGAAGGGGTCGGAGAGCCTGGTGAGCCTGAGCCGGGCCCAGAGCCGCTACTGGACCTTCTTCGGGTTCGAGGCCAACTGCTTCGGCCAGTTCCTGGACAAGACCAAGATCATCTGCAAGCTGTGCGGCGGGCGTCTGGCGTACAGCGGGAACACCACCAACCTGCGGCAGCACCTCATCTACAAGCACCGCCGCGAGTTCAACCAGCTGATGGACTCGGGCGTGGCCGGGATCCTCCCCGGCCCCTCCCCCGCAGCAGGCGTCATCCCAAAGCTGGCCCCACCCCCCGCCCCACCCGCCGGCCTGCCCGGTCCCAGACTGCACCGGGGCGGGGAGGGCAGCGCCAGCGTGAGCAGCAGCGTGACTAACAGGGTGTCCCCCGCCCCCCCCGCTGCGCTGCCGGCAGCCACGCCCCCCCCGGTCTCAGCGGCGCAGGCCGCCGCCGCCATCGCAGACTTCCTGGTGCAGGACCTGCTGCCCCCCGAAACGGTGGAGGGGGAGGGGTTCCGCCTGCTCCTCAGCACCCTGCTGCCCTCCTACAAGCTGCCCTCCGCCCAGGCCCTGGCACAGGAGCTGCTGGGCGGAGCTTACCGGCAGGGCAGGGCAAAGTGGGCGGGGCTACTGCGGGAGGCCGTGAGGGGGGCGGGGCCCGCGGAGAAGTCCCCAGTCATCACGCTCTCCCCGGATGAAGCGAGTCGGGACTCCGACTGCAGCGCTGACCTTTCACCCCTGGCGGGCCCCGCCCCCGCGCCCAAGGAGGGCGGGGCCCGGTCGCCCGTGGCGTTGAGCGGCGAGGTGTGGTGGCACGGCTGGAGGGGCGGGGCCAGTTACGTCACGCTCTCCGCCCACTTCGTGGACGAGGACTTCAGGCAGCACAGCCTGACCCTGTCGTCACGGCGACTGGGGGAGGCAAGCGTAGAAGCCCGGGTTCGAGAGATGGCCTGGGAGTGGGGTGTTGCCACGCCCAGCTTCATTCTGCTGGGGGGCGAGGAGGGGAACGCCAGCTCTCTGTACCCAAACTTTCCCACCGCTGCACGAAGAGGTGCACCTGCCCCCCCAGAGCAGAGCTCCAGTCTGGCTCCCGAACACGCCCCCAGCCCCCCCCGCCCTGCTTCCTCCTCAGGCCCGTCCGCCCCACTCCGCCCTGTCCCCTGCTGGCCGCCGGTCTCCTGCGTGCTGGGCGTCCTGAGGGACTGCATGCAGCGCGTTCTGCAGCTCCCCGACGTGCAGCGCGCCCTCAGCCGCTGTCAGGCCCTTCTCTCCCGGCTCCTCCCTTTCGCCACCCCGCCTGACCCCGCCCTCTCGGAGCCCGGCCCCGCCCCCTCCCCGGCCCCGCCCCCAGGCGTGGTGGAGCTGCTGGCGGACCCCGCCCTGAAGGCCGTGCTCAGGTGGTGGGGGCGGGATGGCCTGAGCTGGAGCTCGCTGTACTCGGGGGTGCAGACTCTGTCTGACTCCCAGCAGGCTCTCGCCCGCGTCCAGCAGAAAATGTCTGCCAGCAGCAGTGACCCCGCCCCCCAGCAGCCTGCCAACGCTGACCCTGCCCCCCAGCAGCCTGCCGACGCTGACCCCGCCCCCCAGCAGCCTGCCGACGCTGACCCCGCCCCCCAGCAGCCTGCCGACGCTGACCCCGCCCCCCAGCAGCCTGCCGACGCTGACCCCGCCCCCCAGCAGCCTGCTGCTGGCCTCCCGGAGCCCTGTGATTGGTCGTTGCTACGGGAACTGTGTGGCGTGCTGAAGCCGCTGGACGTGGCCTGCAGCACCCTGGCTCGGGAGCAGTTCCCCCGCCTGTCGCTGGTCAAACCGGTCCTGACCAGTCTGCTGTCCCGCCACTTTGCGCCCTGTCCCGCTGACTCCCCCTTCAGGCGGGAGGCCAAGCGGGCGGTACGGGACGGCCTGGCGGAGCGCTACAGCGACCCGCGGCTCAGCCCCGCCCTCAGCCTGGCCTGCGCGCTGGACCCCCGCTTCCGCGGCCTGGAGTTCCTGGAGGCGGGGGAGCGGGCGGAGACCCTGCGCTGGCTGAAGGAGGAGGCCCTGGAGCTGGCCCAGGAGGCCCAGCCGGCGGAGCGGGACGGGGGCCACAAGCGCGGGTCCAAACGCCCCAGGGCCGGCGCTCTCACCAGGAGCAGGAAACGGGCGCAGGGAAGGGCAGAACCCGGGGCAGCCAGCAGGGGGCGCTCCGGCCCGGAGCAGAAAGAGCCTGCAGCCACCATCATCCTGGACAACGATGAGGAGGACGATGAAGACGATGGTGTGAGGGAACGTAAGATGGAGGCGCAGTCCTCCGGGCCGGCCCCCAGAGAGCAGGGGCTCTCGGACATGGAGTTCCTGCTGGGGGGGCTGTGCTCCGCCCGGCCCCAGACCCCCCAGCGGTCCCGGGCTCAGCAGCTCGAGCGGGAGCTGGCCATCTTCTGGGCGGAGCCTGCGGCGGAACTGGGGGAGGAGCCTCTGCAGTGGTGGCGAGAGAGGGTGGGGCAGCTGCCCCTCCTGGCCCGGGCCGCCCGTGTTTACCTGGCTGCGCCCGCCATCGCAGGCCATGCCCCCCGCCGACTGGCACAGGGCATGGAGGAGGGAGGGGCCATGTTCCACAAGAGAGCCAATATCCCCCCCGAGTTCCTGGACCAGTTGCTGTTCCTGCACCACAACCGCTTGAGCGTTACCGCTAACCAGAACACAACCGCCTGAGCGTTACCGCTAACCAGAACACAACCGCCTGAGCGTTACCGCTAACCAGAACACAACCGCCTGAGCGTTACCGCTAACCAGAACACATAGTACCTAGCCTATACCAACAACCGCACTACAGAGCGCGTTACCGCTAACCAGAACACAACCGCCTGAGCGTTACCGCTAACCAACACAGAATACGAACAAACACACGCCTAGCGTTACCGCTAACCACAGCCAGTACGCTACCAAACCACCGCCTGAGCGTTACCGCTAACCGGAACACAACCGCCTGAGGCGCTTAGCCAACGCTAACCCAACCAGAACACAACCGCCTGAGTTACGCTAACAGAAACACGCTGCTAACCAGAACACAACCGCCTGAGCGTTACCGCTAACCAGAAAATGCAGGCAGGAAGATATTTTATTATTAACCTGTGATTTGGAGACTCCAAAAGGACACTTGGTAAACAAATGGTGTTATGGGTCTTTATATGTGTAAAATATTATATATTGTATACTGTATGCTAATGGCAGAAGTATGCTGGAATCAGCTCCCCTTCCCCCTATCTGTCACCCTCTCCCCCTGCCTCTCCTTGCTCTCCCCTTGCCACCTCTGGCAGCAGCAGGTCTGGAAGATTGTAGAAAGTAAACACATTAGCTAACTAGTTTACTGATCCATTGATTGAGGTCCATTAAAGTTTTAGTCAGATACCCCACCCGTATCAACATGTCAAACAGATCCCACAATTTCTCATGCCCAATTTATTATTCATGTTTATAAGCATACTGAATTATAATAAAACATATTTTGAGAATGCATGTAAATGGTCACCGATATAAAATGGGATAAAGTCCTTCACTTCACAGCCCTCTGCTGTGGATTCAAAGCTGTTTTCACTGTTTTTCTCTGAAATATTCTTCCAAGCCCTCCAAATTCTGTCTTCTGTATAGACTTAGGCACTATAAAATAGACTTAGGCACTTATAAAATAAATGTCTGTTGTAAAACAACCTTTTAAGGTATAAAGTCTCAAGAACTTTTTTGCCACTATGTAAAGTTTTCAGGGTACATATTGAATAAGTTATGGTTTGTTTACACAGTAGAGACAAAGCGCAGTCTTTTATGCGAGCCTAACGGCCTAAATGTCGTTAGAAATGTAATTTCATTGGCTAAAAGCCTTCTCAGTCATCACGATAATTGGCTGGCTTTGTCCTGGGAAGAGGTTATGTTCTCCATGTCGCGACGTTGTGCATGGTAGGTCCCATTGGACTGCTTGGCCAGTACTGGTCAGAGACCCTTATAGGTGGGCTCATCTTGCACCTGAGCGTGTATATTAAAACAGTGACATTTCCTATATACACAGCACTTTCAGTGTGTAAGTAACGGCGAAATGGGCAACAATAATTCCTCCAGAAAATATCTTTGTAAATAATGGACATTCTATTGTTGTTGCTCCAAGTTGGTATGTGTTACGACCCCAATAGTCAAGGGGAATATGAGAAGGGGTATTTAACATAAAATGATTATTTTGATGTAATCTGGGGTGGATGAACCGATGGGAGGACAGAAAACAATACACAACAATTGGTACGTGAAATAAGTTTAGTGACAAAGTGCCAGTGAAAATATTTACAAGAAGGTAGAATTTACAATGGGTATTTACACTATTTACAAAGATGCACTGCTGGTTGCATTCTCACACTCATTCAAAGGAACCGGATGAGCGATGCCAAAAGAAAGAACAAAGTAAACTCAAACCAAGCTAACTCAATAGGTGTAAACTGCCTAACTATCTAATAAAAGTAAAGTTCAAACAAAAAACCCTACTTTTGATTAACTACCCTAACTACCCAAAACTAAACATACAGGAGGTGGCATCCACTCCTAACCTAAGGTTTTTAGACAATTAAATACCTACATGTAGCAAAATGTGTAGGGCCCCTTACCTAGTCCAGTTCCACATACCACACAAACACACAAAGTTGGCAGCTTGAGACAACTGCAGTACAATAATGCTATACAAGACAATCACAGCAGGCCAACAGCAAAACAGAGAGTAAAAGAATGAACCAGGAAGTGACATGGGTTTTTAAAGAGGAAGAAGGCTTCTGATTGGCATACAGCAGTGAGAATGGGCTTTGTATGACTCTGGTACCTGTGAAGTGTTGTGGACATTCTTGGTTGTATCTTAGCCGTGTAGAATAGTGGTGTTCCCACTGACCACCCAAACGCCTCTCTAAATTCACAGCTCCAGGAAGTACCACCTCACAGGGCTCACAGCTTCTAACTTTTAAAAACTCAAGTTTAATACTTGTGATTATTATCTTGTTTACTCTTAAAAATGTAAACTTAAGCTTGTTCTTGTCCTGAAGAATTCTTAAGAACCTCTCAAATTGAGTGTTGTTCCCTTAAAACGAGAGAAATGCAAGATAAAAGCATCCCCCGTCCATGCAAGGATATCATACACTGCCAGTACTGTCAGGTATGCACAGTGATTAATATACTGGTGACTAAACTGTACTGGGGTAATTCATCCTCACCGTGTCCCCAGGGTTGGGTGACTCTGGTCTGCTGCACAGCCTCCATTAAGCCTCCCTCCCCGATGGCCTAGTCTGAGCCTCCCTCCCCGATGGCCTAGTCTGAGCCTCCCTGCCCCCGATGGCCTAGTCTGAGCCTCCCTGCCCCCGATGGCCTAGTCTGAGTCCTCCGGCCCCTTTAGTTTGAGCTCGTCCGCAGGACGGCCGGCGCTGCTGCCCCGCACAGCCCTTCTCTGTGCGGCTCGAGCTCGGCAGTGCAGGTGCATGTACAGGGAATGAGCAAAGGTCAGCAGGGTGAGAAGAGTCAGGCCGATGTTCACCTGGAGAGAGAGACAACAAAATACAGCAGCTGCCTGAGCCAGAGGCACAGAACAGCCTATATGCTGGCAGACACTGGAAATGCTAATCTAGCAATGATTCTATAGGAGATACCAATCTAGCAGTGATCATATATATATACTGTATATATCATTTGTGTAATCAGCATTCACTTCAAATAAGCTGTTCACCATTCAGATCTAACATGGATTGAACACTTAGTGTGTTTTGATTGTGAAGCACAGAGTCTCTGGAAGCTCACATAAAGGGGATCCCCCTGGAAGAGCCCCTTGACCAGGGCGAAACAGGGGTACTGGAGCAGGGACACCACAGCTGACAGGGTCATGACCAGACCGTACAGCTTCCCAAAGTGGTGAGCAGGGAACCTGTGGGAAAGGGAGAGAGAGTGTGACCCCCAAAAGTGAGAAATGGCACACGGTGCGCACCTCTCTCAGGGTACAGGAGTAGCACCTCACTCAGGGTACAGGAGCAGCACCTCACTCAGGGTACAGGAACAGCACCTCACTCAGGGTACAGGAGCGGAGCACCTCACTCAGGGTACAGGAGCGGAGCACCTCACTCAGGGTACAGGAGCAGCACCTCTCTCAGGGTACAGAAGCAGCACCTCTCTCAGGGTACAGGAGCAGCACCTCACTCAGGGTACAGGAGCAGCACCTCACTCAGGGTACAGGAGCAGCACCTCACTCAGGGTACAGGAGTAGCACCTCATTCAGGGTACAGGAGCAGCACCTCACTCAGAGTACAGGAGCGGAGCACCTCACTCAGCAAACGGTGTGATTCAGGGTACAGGGGTACAGCGTGTGATTTGGAGTATAACCTCTCTCAGGGTACAGGGGTACAGGGTGTGATTTGGAGCTGAACCTCTCTCAGGGTACAGGGGTACAGGGTGTGATTTGGAGCTGAACCTCTCTCAGGGTACAGGGGTACAGGGTGTGATTTGGAGCTGAACCTCTCTCAGGGTACAGGGGTACAGGGTGTGATTTGGAGCTGAACCTCTCTCAGGGAACAGGGGTACAGCATGTGATTTGGAGCTGAACCTCTCTCAGGGAACAGGGGTACAGCGTGTGATTTGGAGTATAACCTCTCAGGGTACAGGGGTACAGGGTGTGATTTGGAGCTGAACCTCTCTCAGGGTACAGGGGTACAGGGTGTGATTTGGAGCTGAACCTCTCTCAGGGTACAGGGGTACAGGGTGTGATTTGGAGCTGAACCTCTCTCAGGGTACAGGGGTACAGGGCGTGATTTGGAGCTGAACGTCTTTCAGGGTACAGGGGTACAGGGCGTGATTTGGAGCTGAACCTCTCTCAGGGTACAGGGGTACAGGGTGTGATTTGGAGCTGAACCTCTCTCAGGGTATAAGGGTACAGGGTGTGATTTGGAGCTGAACCTCTCTCAGGGTACAGGGGTACAGCATGTCATTTGGAGCTGAACCTCTCTCAGGGAACAGGGGTACAGCATGTGATTTGGAGTATAACCTCTCTCAGGGTACAGGGGTACAGCGTGTGATTTGGGTAAACTCTCAGGTACAGGGACAGGGTGATTTGGAGCTGAACCTCTCTCAGGGTACAGGGGTACAGGGTGTGATTTGGAGCTGAACCTCTCTCAGGGTACAGGGTGTGATTTGGAGCTGAACCTCTCTCAGGGTACAGGGGTACAGGGCGTGATTTGGAGCTGAACGTCTTTCAGGGTACAGGGGTACAGGGCGTGATTTGGAGCTGAACCTCTCTATTATTATTGTTATTACTCACACAATGCTGATGAAGGCTGCATTGCCTCCATACAGGAAGGAGCGACTGATGACCTGCAGGGCGAAGGTGAGGTACTGCAGAGGGAGCACTGAAATGGAGGCGCAGATGGAGAAGAGGAGGCACAGGAGGGAGGTGATAAAGAGGGAGAGAGCAGAGGAGCGCAGGTCAGCCTCCTTCTCTGTCTCTCCTGGGGAATAGAGAGAAATATTCTGCTCAGTGAAAAATCCAGCACATTATTAAACAGTGCTGCGAAGGGGAACACCTGTTCTCACCTGGAGCTCGCTGCTTCCCTTTGCTTCTGTCCAGGATGAGTCCATTCCACGGTGCACAGAGAACCCCACACAGCTGTGCAAAGGCAAAGGCATTGGTGTACCTGCTCACTGCAAGAGAGTTAAACAGGAAGGAGTGACTGAAGGACGGTTAATAGAGTATTACACACAGGTAATGAGGGGTGTGATTGTTTTTAAATCTGTGCTGAGGGAGTGAATGTGAATGTGGGGGTGTCTGTACCTAGGGAGGGGTCCCCGTCCGCCAGGCGGGTCAGCATGGGGTTCAGAGTCCCAATGAACAGGTAGTGTCTGAGCTGCATGAGGGAGAGCAGGTGGGCTCCAGTCACAGGCCAAATACTTCAACTCTTTCAGGCGCAGGTCAAATCTGAAAACACTCCTGCAGATTCCTGTAGACAAACCGGCGTTTCTAACAGGTCCACCAGCTGCCCCGTCCAGTAGGGGCCCTGTTCTGCTGTGCGGACCTTCAGTACTGCCTGTGTTGCTATGGCAGCTACGGGTGTTGTATGATAAACCACAGCCCTTCAGCAGTGCTCATAACGAGCCAGCAGCAGACCGAGCTTTAGTCGTTGGAGCACAGAGTTGAGCATCCAGTTACTGTGCAGGCAGTCTAGTAAAGCAGGTAGGGGGAAGGTGGAGGGCAGGTCTGTGGAGTAGGGGGTGGGGGCAGGATTGGGGGACTTAGCGTGGGGCAGGTCGTGAGGTAGGGGCAGTAGGGAGTACTGGTGGAAGTAGGGGGCTGGTCTGGTGGAGCTAAGGGGCAGGTCTGGTGGAGGTAGGGGGCTGGTCTGGTGGAGCTAAGGGGCAGGTCTGGTGGAGGTAGGGGGCAGGACTGGGGGGCACACCTCTCTCCTCTGAGGTCTGGGACGGTGGTTTGTCTTCAGGCTGGAAGGGCACGCTGTCGCTCTGGGGCTCGCTCCGCTTGCTGTCTGCTCCTCCCGCCCGCCCAGCCCCCTCCACGCTGTGGCTCCCGGATGTGCCGCAGCTCAGCCTGTTCATGTGCAGCAGATGAGCAAATCAGCAAAGCCCTGTGAGCAAAGATTTGTCAGCCCCAAGGCAGCCTGGGAGTTGCAGCTCTGCCCCTCTGTACGTCTAGCCCTCTGGCAGTTAGTAGGCTAAAGGAATGTGTATGCCACAATTTAGTGTGGGAGTTGTAGTCTGTCCCCACAAGTGTATTCCTCAGGCAGTGGGTAGTGATATGCTCAATGAATGTGTGTGGCCCCAGGGCAGTGTGGGAGTTGTAGTTTGTACCCATAAGTGTAGTCTTCAGGCAGTGGATAGGGGATGTGAGTCTTGGGCAGGAGAAGGAAAGTTCGGAGGAGGTGGATGACGCTGCAGGCCGACATGAAGAGGAAGCAGGAGCGCAGAGAAATCCCTCTTTCATACAGCACCTGAAGGGAGGGGAGAGATGGAGAGATGTTCCATTTGCCTCCACTTCCTTCTCCATTGCTGCAGTGGTCCATGGATGTCCCAGGCAGTACACACATGCACAGACACTCACACTCTCACACACAACTGCACACACACACAAACACTCACACACACACTCTCATATACACTCTCACACACAAATGCACACACACACAAACACTCACACACACACTCTCATATACACTCTCACACACACAAACACTCACACACACACTCTCACTCACAAATGCACACGCACACTTCATACTTTTATTTATGTCCACAAACAGACAGCAACATGACCCCATATAAACGTAAACACACAGTACAGAATGATGATATGGACTGTCACGGTGACTGCTCTGTCTAGTGACCGCCAGAGGGCGCCCGTTTCTCATTCCTCCTGTCTCGTCATTATTTATTTTATTTTTTGGGGGGCTTTTTCGGCTTTATTTGACAGATCAGTGTAGAGAGACAGGAAGAGCTGGGAGGAGAGAGAGGGAGAGACGTGACAAAGGCCGGCGGTCGGGCTCGCAGTGAGCACAGGGAAAGCGCTCTCCGGACCCCTTTCTCGTCCTTATTGCATGAGGTCTGCAGCTTCGGCACCTCTGCTCGTTTTGCTTCTATCCTAACTAGCGACTCAAACAGCCAGAGGGGCCAAAATGAGAGCGGAAGCCTGGCAGATAATTCAAACAGGTCTGTACCTACGTCAGTAGACATTCATTCACTAGATTACATTAAATTATATTAATTTTTGGCATATGTGACAGCAGCTACAAAAAGAGCTGGCAGCAGGTCAAAGATAAATATAAAAATATATTGCAAACATATCCTCTTAACTGATATTCTACACGTTCAACTAGGCAATGTACAAATTAGATAACCTCACAGGACATTTAGAAACACTGAAAACATTTATTTATTCGTGATTACATAAATATTACCCCTGATGAATACACTGATCTTTTTTTTGAACACACTTTCCTGATTGTTTACTTTTGCTTTAGGCCACTTATATTTTCATTTATTTGGCTTCAGTGCCTGTTTCTCATTTTATTTCTTAAATTCATTTTCTCTGCCTCATTTTAATTCCTTGTGTACCGCTGTATTTATTGCGTAATCTTGTATCCAGCTTGTCGGTTTTATTTTGCTTTTATTCTTGCCCTGAAGCATTGTGGCTTGCATTGTATGTACGAAACAAATGAACAAATAAAGTTAATTATTAGGCCTCTATTTTCAGCATGGAAAACAGCATGTAAATATGTACCAGTGTGAGGAAGTGGAGCTCTATCCAGTGCCTGTATCACTGTTAGAGCTCACTTTGCTCTGAGTTGCACAACTATTAATTTCTGGAGATAAATAATTCCCTTGTTATTTACTAAACTAAATCAGTAGTGCTCATGAAGACAATTGTGCAAGTGCCTAAAAGGATCTTGTCGGTCTCTGAAAACACATTCCCTTCTAAATGCTCTTCTTACAATGGTGGCTAGTTCATCAACACGAACCTCGCGTTCATTTCTGTGTGTGTGTGTGTGTGTGTGTGATGTCATCAGCTAATTTAAGCATAAACCTGCAGTTTCACAGGCTTGGGATTAAGACTCTGTTGCCCCGGTAACAAATCAGGTGAAATTGTGAACTTCCTTTGTGAAACCAAAAATCCTACTCATACACACACACACACAGACACACACAAGCATACACACACACACTCAGGAAGTCTCACCTTGATAATGAGGAAGACCGCAGAGGAAGAGTCAAAGGCTCCATTGTACAGGGTGATGACAGTTGAGCGATGAGAGCCAAACAGGTTCCCCACCTGAAGGATGGGGGGGGGGGGTCAGAAAAACACCTCACCTATACCTGCTACACCCCCTCACTTAAACCTGATATGCCCCCTCACCTATACCTGCTACACCCCTCACTTAAACCTGAATCCCCCTCACCTATACCTGCTGCACCCCCTCACTTAAACCTGCATACCCCTCACCTATACCTGCTACACCCCCTCACTTAAACCTGCTATACCCCCTCACCTATACCTGCTACACCCCCTCACTTAAACCTGACATACCCCCTCACCTATACCTGCTGCACCCCCTCACTTAAACCTGCTATACCCCCTCACCTATACCTGCTACACCCCACCTACCTGCTACACTCACTAACCGCTGACTACTATATGCTGCACCCCTCACCTATACCTGCTACACCCCCTCACTTAAACCTGACATACCCCTCACCTATACCTGCTACACCCCCTCACTTAACGACAACCTCCTTACGCTGCACCCTCACTAAACCTCTACCCCTCACCTATACCTGCTACACCCCCTCACTTAACCTGACATACCCCTCACTACCCCCCCCTATAACCTGCTCACCCCCTCACTTAAACCTGACATACCCCCATACCACCTATACCTGCTACACCCCCCTCACACCCTCCTATAACACCTCATACTGCTGCACCACCACCTCTGCACTCATATACCTGCTACACCCCCTCACTTAACCCTGAAGGGTGGGGAGCCAGGAATTGGGAGTCCCAGCAGCGGAGCGGCTGGTTCCCAGTAGGAAACCTACCTGTATGTTTGTGATGAGCAGTAACATCCCTCCAATGGTGATGAAGGACAGAGCAGGGAAGAGCAAAGTGGATATCACTGGGGGGGGGGGGGGGCATATGGAGGGAAGAGAGAGAGAGAAAAAGAGAGAAGTTACAATTCAGGTTGTAACTTCTGGGCAGGTGAAGGCCATTTAACTGTGAGGGAGGGCAGAGCAAAATGAACAAAAGTGTCAGGACACCCCTTGGTCTGGAGGTGTTTTTCATGGTTAGGGCTAGGCCTGTTAGTTCCACTTGACAACATTCTGGAAACAGTTTGGGGAAGGCCCTTTCAGCATGACAGTGCCCTTGGGAACTCAGTGAGGTCCATATAGAAATGGTTTTGTCAAGATCGGTGTGGACGGACTGCCCTGCACAGAGCCCTGACCTCAACCCCATCGAACACCTTTGGGATCAGTTGGAAAGCCAACAGCGAGCCAGGCCTAATCGCCCAGTCAGTGCCAGACCTCACTAATGCTCTTCTGGCTGAATGGAACCGAATTCTGGCAGCAATGCTCCAACATCTAGTGTAAAGCCTTCCCAGGAGAGTGTAATTTGTCATAGCAGCACAGGGTGGACCTACTCCATATTTATGCCCATAATGTTGGATCAGATGTTGGATGTCAGGTGTCCTCATACTTTTGGACATGTAGTGTATATGAAGTGGATTTACCTGCAGTAGAAAAAGCAACCATCAGTGTGCCAGTGGTATGGAGAGATCTGTGAAAGAACACCGTGCTTATTAATCAGCATTTGTTTATGGTCTACTGCACAATCTGTGGCTTCAGGGCCCTGCTCTCCTGTTTCATATGACAGCCAATCAGGACCCCTGCTCTCACTCTGCCCCTCCCCCTTCCGTGAGCTCACATGGCCAAGAATCTGGCTGCCATGGTGCCGAAGCGGTCAAATAAGAAGCCATTGGCCAGCGTCATGAAGTTGTTCAAGAAGGAGGCAACGGTGAAGACCAGGGAGAACTGCTCATCCTGACCACTGCAATCTGAAAGACAGAGAGAGAGAGAGAGAGAGAGAGAGGGGGAGGGACAGGGAGAGGGAGAGAGAGAGAGAGAGAGGGGGAGGGAGAGAGAGAGGGAGAAAAAGTGAGGGAGAGAGAGAGAGATCATCTGTGTTCATTATTAATACTTATAGGTTCATAAATTGTAATATCACTAACTAAATATGTTTTAACCTGGGTGTGTCTGTATGTGTGTGTGTGTGTATCTATACCTGCATATGTGTATGGGGGATTGTTACTCTTGTTTTTTTTCCTTCTTCCCCTCCTCTGGTTGTAGGGGTCTGTTTGTCATTTTGCATGTCCCATTGCTTTTACAATGCAAGTTTACTTGTCATGCAAATAAAGCACATTTGAATTTGAGAGAGACAGAGACGTGAGTGTTATACAGAGAGAGAGAGGAAAAACTCACCTTACTCTATGAACAGAACTGTACAACACACTCGCTGCACTGAACACAGCTGTAACACACTCTCTGTGCTGAACACAGCTGTAACACGCTCACTGTGCTGAACACAGCTGTAACACACTCTCTGTGCTGAACACAGCTGTAACACACTCTCTGTGCTGAACACAGCTGTAACACACTCTCTGTGCTGAACACAGTTGTAACACACTCACCTGTGAGAACGCTGCTGTTGGCTCCAGTGGTGTTGAGGCAGAAGTCGCTGAAGTAGCCCTCCGCTTTCAGGATGAACACCAGGGAGGCCCAGCCGAACACCACCCCGGCGAAACACAGGCACTCCACCAGCCCGGACACCAGCGTCACCCAGTCACGACCTCCCGACCCGCCCCGCTGTCCCAGCATCCTCTCTGATCTCTATCTGTCTGTCTGTTCACCTGTCTGTCTGTCTCTCTGTTTCCCTCTGTCTGTCTCTCTGTGTGTCTGTCTGTCTCTCTCTGTCCACCCGTCTGTCTGTCTCTCTGTCTTCTTCTGTCTGTCTCTCTGTCCGATATCTATCTGTCTCTCTGTCCAGCAGTCTCTTGTGTTTTTCTTGTGTCTGTCGCTGTGGTTTATTATACCTGAGTCTCTGATTTTAATAGTGACAGGTGTAGCTAAACTGTGCTCAGGTGTGAGTGAGGCAGGGGACATCTGCAAAATTAGCATGAATGCTGGAATCCTGGAATGCTGGAATACTGGAATGCTGGAATCCTGGAATGTTGGAATACTGCCTCTAAATGCCGAAGTACCTCTTTGCTTCCCTCCCCCTCCCTACACCTTCCTCCCCCTCTGCCCTCTCTCTCTCCTTCCCGCCTTGCTTCTTGTGCTGAAAAAAGAGTAAACAGAACAGAGAGGATTCAGCAACACATTTTAAAGCATATATACTGCCTCACAAAGTTAATTTTCAATTTAACTTAATCAAACACAGAACCATCCTAAAATTTAAAGCTACACAATCCCTTATCTTTCCAATGCAGCTGTAGTCGAAAAATGTTCATATTAAGAGATGATAGAACGGCAGGAGAAATTGTCTTGAATAGTTTCCACATCTTCGGATCATGAGGTCTGTGAGCAGGGGTGTAGCACAAAATTCTGGGCCCTATACATAAGCAGTCTCTGTGGGTCCCCTTCCTCAATTGATCCATGTCTCTCACGGATCATTCCAGGCTGTTCGAGGGCCCTCCCCCCACCCTGGGTTGTCAGTCCCACTTTTCCCCCCACTATGATGCCCCTGTCTGTGAGGAAACAAGCTGGAGAATCAATATGTACAAACTCAGACACAGACACCAGTACTGACCAGCGATTGGCTTAAGACACCAATGCTGTCCCAGCGACAGGCTAAGAAGAGAAAAAGGCATGCCAGCAATTGGTTAAAAAGATATTAACAGGATGTCTAAAAGCAATTTAATCCTGCACACATAACGGTTATGTTATTATTTTGTCTTGTGCTATGCTTCAAATACCCTAGTATTTCCCGCAATGAATCTGAAAAAATAAACCCCAAAAATAAATTATATAATTCAAATCTTTATTTAATTTGAAGGGAAAATCTCACGTATATATATTATATATATATATATATATACAGTGGTCCCTCGCTATAACGCGGTTCACCTTTCGCGGCCTCGCAGCTTCGCGGATTATTTTAGTGCAATTTTGCATGCTTTTTTTACAGCGCATTGTGTTCTGCGTCCTGATTAGCGCATTGTGTTCTGGGTCCTGATTGGCTGTAGACCATTGTCAATCAATCTCCTCCGTGCCGTGTCTCCTGTACAGTACAGAATGCGTGTGAAATACTCTGTGAAATAAACTGTGAAATACTCGTGAGTCACTATTAATAATTTCTTATGTGTCCAACCTCGTAGGTTGATCGTTAAAATTAAATTCGTTAGTTCTAAAATCCATCATTATTATTTATAGGAAAACGTTTATATTTTTATTTCTCAAACAAATGTTTGGGCCTGAAAACAGGTTTTGATCGTTGGTTTCATTCTATAATACTGGACTTATTTTTCTACGAAGGTTTGAGAGTGTTTAAACAAGAGATAAAAGTGTGAAAATGTTAATGCCTGTCTGAGAAAAGTGTATAAAGTGTGTAGTGAGGGGTTTTACAGCCTTAAACATTTATAATAATTGTAAAAAATAAAGCTGACTACTTCGCGGATTTCGCCTATTGCGGGTTATTTTTAGAACGTAACACCCGCGATTAACGAGAGACCGCTGTATATATATATATATATATATATATATATATATATCCTTTATTTAACCAGGTAAAAGTCTCATTGAGATTAAAATCTCTTTTTCAAGAGTGACCTGGCCAAGAAAGCAGCATAAAAATGGTTACAACAATAACACAAGAATACAAACAGACAAATACAACTGTCATACAATATAAATAAGTGAACACAACATCCAGTTAAAATGCAATACAAGGTCAAGGACATAAAAATTATATATATATATATATATATTTTGCGCCTCATCTTGAACCTATGCATTTAGCTGGATAGAGCTGTAATGCCTGTATTATGTAATGTAAAATATGATTCGCGCGTGCTCCCTGCATCCAGTTCAGACGGAACAGCGCAATTCGAGTATATGCACAGGTGTAGTTTACAAACATTACAACATTACAAATGTTGTCTTGTGAACAAATATACCATGCCGAATTATTACCATGTAGGCTACAATGCAGGGTAACCATAACCCCATTGCGACTGAATGTTTATTTGCAAGGAATATTATCACTGTGACCGTCTTTCACTCTATTTCGTATTGTGCGTTACCCAGAGAGTTCCGAAGGCGTGTAGAGTAATTATTATTTTATGACGTTCGTAGCCGAAGACTCACCTCTGCTCCCGCTCGATTTCTTTTCTCTTTTTCGGCACTTTAGGACATTAAATTCCACCGACTATGATTCCTATGCGCGCGCCTGCGCTCGCGTTCGCTCACTTATCACAGACAGCCACGCACGCCCTGCTTCGCTTAAACGGTTCAGAAGAAAACGTGCTAAAACTCTTGCATTAACGATAAGCATGTTACTTTTCAATGTTTGTTTTATGAGATAAAGTTATCTTGTGATAGGGTGTGTCTGTGCGAAACGACGTGTGCATGTTGTGGTAGCCTAGGAAAAAAAATGGAAAAAATGAAATTTGACTGGCTTTTTTTTGTTGTTGCAAATTTGGGTTTTAGTGTGGCAACTGAAGGCCTAATATATTAACTGTAACATGTAACATATTTTAAGGACCCGCATCGGTGGTTGTTTCAAACAGACGGTTGCTGTGGTAGCCGTTATTTTTGGTAGCAGTTATTTTTCATCCCGTATCTCTTGGCCAAATATGCTGCTTGGAAGGGCAGTGTAGTGTGTTGATAGTTCTTTGGGTCCCCTGTTGTACACTATATGACCAAAAGTATCTGGACACCCCTTGGTCTGGAGCTGTTTTTCATGGTTTGGGCTAGGCCTGTTAGTTCCACTTGACAACATTCTGGGAACCGTTTGAGGAAGGCCCTTTCTTGTTTCAGCATGACAGTGCCCTCGGGAACTCAGCTAGGTCCATATAGAAATGGTTTTGTCAAGATCGGTGTGGAAGAACTTGACTGGCCTGCACAGCGCCCTGACCTGAACCCCATCCAACACTTGGGATCAATTGGAAAGCCAACAGCGAGTCAGGCCTAATCTCCCAATCAGTGGCCCACCTCACTAATGCTCTTCTGGCTGAATGGAACCAAAGGAGGTTGTTATAGCAGGGAGGGTGGATCAACTCCATATTAATGCCCATAATTTTGGGGGAGATGTTGAATGCCAGGTGTCTACTTACTTTTGGCCATGTAGTGTATACTTTCATATATACACCCCCTACCCCCCCCCACCCCATACCCCCTCCCCCACTTTAGACATGAAGTGCGAGCCATTCTCTTTTCCTTGCAAAATTATTTGAAAAAATTAAAAACAAGCCATATTTGGCATGTAAAAAATGTGGTCATGACAACGCTCCTGTGGGGAGTGAGCAGAAGGTCTGCTGGCAGTGTTGCGCAGCGCTGCACGTGTGCAGACCTGCTCACTCCGGCCCGTACATCTCCCTCCCAGCAGCATGCTCACACATGAGGACACAGAGGTGTGTTAGCAAAGGAGGAGAAGAGGAAGACCGAAATAGAAGCAAAGTAACCATTGCACCACTGTGGGTAGTACATACAACCAAAGACATCATTATAAACATACAGCATTCAAGTATTTAAAGCCTCCTATGCAAGATTTCTTTTAGCCTGGCTGAGGTCCTGTGCTTACAATCAAAGAAGTCTCCTCCTCTGTCTTCAACCTCGCCCGCTCACTCCGAGCGCCCCACCGAACGTAGCCAGAAAAAATGTTACTCACAGGTCCAACAGGAAACGAGCCAACTCTGAGTCGCTTTTCGTCCACTTGGCCAACTTCAGCTAACGCCACGGAGGAAAACTCCAATGTTACAGTAGCTCTGTTTCTGGTACGAACTTGTCAGCTTGTCACTTCGCATCACTGTATTGGGGCTGTATCTAACTGGCTAGCAAAAAACACTCTTCTGAAATCTGATCCCAAACCACAGGCTCTGTAGCCACACCCACCCCTCCCCACGCAGAAAATAGTGCCACGCCCAGAAACTTCCCAAACACATTTTCTATAGGTAGGTAAAGGGGCAGAAATTCTGCAAAAGTGTGTAAAGACAGAGATCATTGTGCATCATTGATTTACCTCAAAATAATAATTAAAAAATATTCCTGTAATAAAGTTGGAATGGACACTGACCTCCTGGAGTCAGGGTCCCCTCCCCTCCACAGTTGGCACATGAGTTGTATCACATGGTAAAGGACACATGTGGCTCGGAAGCCATGTAGAAATGACAGATGTTCAGTTTGGAGTCTTGTTTTAGTTCAGACACTGCAGCCCTCCAGAACTGCTGTTAAACCAGTATATCCAAAAAATGTAGACAGGAAAACAACTTTTTGTTCCAAACATACTGAAATAATCTGCCTCATTCAAATACAAAATAATGTAATCCAAATTTTTGAAAAATAACTCTGACATTGTGAAACACGAACTCACAGCACAATAGTCCCACCTGTGCAGTACATACAGGTGAAACGTCCTCACGATGCTCGAGTCACACCTGTGCAGCACATACAGGTGAAACGTCCTCACGGTGCTCGAGTCACACCTGTGCAGTACATACAGGTGAAACGTCCTCACGGTGCTCGAGTCACACCTGTGCAGTACATACAGGTGAAACGTCCTCACGGTGCTCGAGTCACACCTGTGCA
This sequence comes from Anguilla rostrata, assembly GCF_018555375.3. Classification (NCBI taxonomy): domain Eukaryota; kingdom Metazoa; phylum Chordata; class Actinopteri; order Anguilliformes; family Anguillidae; genus Anguilla; species Anguilla rostrata. Next base: position 63,920,244 of record NC_057937.1, on the reverse strand, counting down.
GTACATACAGGTGAAACGTCCTCACGGTGCTCGAGTCACACCTGTGCAGTACATACAGGTGAAACGTCCTCACGGTGCTCGAGTCACACCTGTGCAGTACATACAGGTGAAACGTCCTCACGGTGCTCGAGTCACACCTGTGCAGTACATACAGGTGAAACGTCCTCACGGTGCTCGAGTCACACCTGTGCAGTACATACAGGTGAAACGTCCTCACGATGCTGGAGTCACACGTGTAGTACATACATGTGTAAGGTTCAAATTTGACTGTCCGTGGACTTCGATCATCCCACTGCCTGCACTGTGGTCGAGTCGTAAAGATCAGAAGGCTGTAAACAGCTGAAAAGGCCATTGCCCGCAATCTGGAGATAACCATGGGACAGCCTCGCAACCTTTTCACCCCGCAACCTTGCTGGCCCGCAGGCATGTGGATAAAGAGATAACCAGGACCTGGTCTGCTTTCATGTCGTAACATCACCCCCAGGTATCGCTGGGTCATTACCCACACTATGGACTGTTGAAAGCATTATATGTACTGTATGTGCATGTAAATAACTGGGAATGATATGATAAATGTGGTGGACTGTGAATAATATCATTTGTAATGCAGGGGATACTGTATGTTATACAGACAGCCACACTGAGCTGTTACAAGTTGGTATAGGGAGGTTTATCCCAGGTACATATTGCCTACATAAGTGTTTAGATAATAGAAAGACCACCACCTTGGGCCTCCATAGAACAGTATCTAAGAGAATGACAGATAAAAGCGTAAGGTCACATACCGTGGTACAAAGTATCTTATCACTCTCACTAGATCTTAACGGTTCCTCTGTGTCCACAGGGGAGGGAGAGAGTACTTCATGGAGGAGAGCAGGCGGGGGGGAGTCTCTTGGTGGTTGGGATTCTTGTCCAGACCTTATTCGGGCATGAAAAGGGAAGTGTGTAAAGTGGAAGGCTTGCTCAGGAATGCATTTAAAGGAGTACCATGGTGATTTCCACACTTTCTCGGTTTTATGTGCTATTTGCACAAGAGGCATTGAAGAAACACAATGAGCAAAGTATTAAATATGTCCGTTCTGTATTTTTGGACAAATATGCGTTTTAAATTCATCGTCCTATTTTCAACCGGTTGAGAAAGTTGTCATTTTGCTGCGTCACGAATACAGTAACCACTCCCATTTCCACGCTCCGTAAAGAAATCTGACAGGACACACCGTCCTGCTGTTCAGACAATGCAAATATTTGACTAACGTTAGGTTCACTTAAATTAGAGTGCCTTTAGATTATTTCTGGTTATATTCATTTAGCTAGCTAGCTAACGTTAGCTAGCTAGGAGGTTTGCTTTCATAAGGCAATGTTATCGATAACGTTAGCTTGCTAGTTTGCTTTTATGAGGACGTTATAGTTGTGCTTTTATCTTAACTTGGCTAGCTAGATAGCAAAAATTATAATTGGATATAAGTCAACGTCCTTACCTTAGCTATCTATCGATACTTGATATACTACTAAGCTAGCTAGCTTGTGAAAATTCAGTCTCCCAAAGAGAGCGCGTAGCATGGGGGTAGCTATGGTAACGGGGCACGGTCTGTCAATCATAACTAACTGACAGTTCTCATTACCACGCCCAGACGGTTCGGGTGAATTTTTATAGTGGGAAATTTAGGCTTAGAAAAATACGTTTTAAAGTACATTGAAATGACTGAAGAAATGATGCACATTTGTTTTGTTGTTGCCTAAAGACAACTGGGAAGTGTCACGTTCAACCACCATGTTACTCCTTTAAGGGAAGTCCAAAGAAACATTCAGGGAGAATCTGTTTAACAGTTTTCCTGGTACCACAGTCCTCTCATAACAGCATTTTGGGGATGGATCCATGATCTATTTGTCCCTTTTTGCAGTTTGTTCGATTTTATGTCTTTTTTCTACTTATAGACTAGCAGTCTTTATATGTCTTGCTTTGTAAATGAAATGTTTTACCTTTCAGCATCGTTGAACTACCAATCCTTGGTTATTGCCAACTCTCATTGTGCATTACAGACTGTTTTCCCTTTTCAGTGCATCTAAAGTACGTGGTTTGCATTTACACTGAACAGGGTGTGCATCTCTGCGAGGACCAGTCAGTGTTTTGGCCTTATAGACGGTTTAGAGGTAGCATCGTAATACGGGTTACTCACTGGGTATAGTGATAGTTTCACTGACCGGAAGTGCAGCTGCTCCGGGACAGATGTTAATTTCAGTGTCCAGACGGATCATAGTATTTTTTCATATAAATAGTAATTGGGTCATAGTCTGGGATATTTAGATAGTTTCACTAACCAGGGGGAGTAACCTTAGTTAGGGCTCCCTGGAATAGGTTAGTTTCGGCACCCGGACAAACATATCTTCCAGGTTAAAGTCGCTTATGCATGGTGTGACATTATTTGCGAGATTTCAGGATGAGTAGCACCTTTACCTGCCAGGATAGAAGGTCTTAATGTCAGAGAACAATTAGATGAATGCCTGGCAGCAGCTGATAGTCTTGCTCTCTGGGGTACAAATCTTGCCATCCATTATTTCAGCACACCCCAGTCAATACACGTATACGCAAACTTGTTTTCCTCCCAGTGACCCTGTCTAAATCCTTACACAGGTGAAACGTCCTCACTGCACCTTTGCAGTACATACAGGTGAAATTTCAACAATATTTTTAGTACTTAGTAAGTTTTAGACATGTTATGGTGTTTCATCTATTTTTGCCATAAGCATAGCAGAGCCAACAACTGTATCCCCATAAAACAAATCCCCCCATAAAAAACAAAAGAAGGGAAGAGAAGAGAGAGAAAGAGAGAAGGCACTACACAGCTTTAAAGTCTTCCTCTACTACCCAACAGATTTCAGGAAATTAGACTTCAACAGCTGCTTTCCTCTTCAGTGAGTTTCTGTGCGTCATGAATCAGGCATCTCATTTTTGTGTTTTGGATATTTGCTTACATTTGAAATTATTTTCCTTAAACCTCAAACGTGAGTACTCAGGTGTCTGTCTAGGTGACTCAAACGAGCGAATCTCCTTCCACAGAGTGCACAGTCGAACGGCTTCACTCCAGTGTGCACCTGCTGGTGTCGGACCAGGTGGCTGCGGCGAATGAAACACCTGCCACACTGGGTGCACCTGTGGGGTCTCTCTCCCGTGTGATTTTGCAGGTGTCTTTTGAGGTAGCTTAAATATGGGAAAGACTTCCCGCAGTACATGCAACTGAGCTGTTTCTCTGCCCTCGGGGTCCTCCCTGGGGTGCCCGAGTTCGACTCCGGGTTTGACTCCGCTGTGCCCTTGTTCAGAGCGGGCTGCTCTCCTGTGGGTCCGTATGCCTGCAGTGCCCCCTGCTGGTGCATAGTGTAACAGAATGCCAGATCATCCGCCTCTGTGTCACTACTGTGTGCACCGGCCCTGTCATACATTCTGAACTCAGAGTGCAGGCTGGCCAGACTCCCCCCGTTCTGCTCACAGCCCCCATATACCCTGGGGTTCTGCACCCCATGTATTTCGGGCTTGCGCCTCGCAGACTGAAAGCCGCTGATCTGGTCCCCGCAGGGTCCGGTCCTGTGTGCGTGTGGCAGCTCCTCGGCGCCCTCTGCTGGTGGATAATGCCCCGCCCACTCCTCCTCACAGTGCTGCTCAGGAGCCTGTTTCCTGGCAACAGGGAGGGTGGGGCACTGCAAGGTTCCTAGGGAGGGGAAACACTGCATCATCATCTTACACATGTTCATCATTTCTAGCCAATCAAGAACAGTGCTCCATTGCTATTAAAGGTGCATCATAGGGAAATATTGGGGCCAATAATTTTCTGTCTATTTCACTTGATGCCAATATATTACATTATAGCAAAAATGCAAACTGCAACCAAGTTTCCTCATTCATGGAAGAGGTAGATGAGCACAAACATCAACATATTGAGGAAAAATGTAACACATTAATGTTTTTGGACTGGAGAACCCCCATGATCTGGACTGGGGGACCCCCGTGATCTGGATTGGGGGACCCTCATGATCTGATCTGGGGGACGCCCAGGATCTGTACTGGGGGGGGGGAACCCCAAGACACAAGGCCAGTTGGTGTGCAGCGCTCTGCAGGTTTTTTTAAACCTTTCCTGCACTTTACTTTTCTCACGTCTCATCAGAATCTACCCTGTTCTTCCCACGTCCTGTCCTGGCCAGCCTCCCGCTGTCCTCCTGCATCGCTGCTCCTGAATTCTTCCTCAGGTCCTTCCTGCTTGATAATAAGCAACTCCGGCTCATTGGCCGACAACACTGCAGGCTGCAGGAGTGAGGGAAAGATAATTACTCAACAGCCTTTCTTCATTATTTTTACAATAACTCCTCTAAGAAACACCACAAGCTGCATTAGACCAACACATAGCGAACAGGGCTAGGGGTCAGTTCCATTTAAATTCAGTCTATTCAATAGAAAAATGAGAAATACACTGAACTTCAGTGCATTAAATGAAAACTCATAGAATACATTCTGCACGTCATTCAGTTCATCAAGGGAATTTCCTTAATTGAACTAACATTACATACCAGTAGCCTAACTTATTTTTTACTTAAGTAATCTATTTTTGTAATTTCTTTTAATCCAGGTATATCTATGTATAGTTACATTTACGCATTATAGCCAAAGACTAATCCTTCCGACTGAACAACTCTGATCAATTTTTCCCCCAGACAGTTATCCAGCAATCATATTGCACAACGGGTACAAACACTGCTATTCATGATAAGCCATTGTGTTTTGTCCTGTTGTTTCTAACGAATTATTTTTGTTTCCAAAAAGCATCCAATGAAACAAATTACCGGGCTAATAAAACAATGGGTAGCAGAATTTGGCATTAAACCTGGAGACAGTCTGCCCCATAGGCCTTTCACAAGATGGCGACCAAAACCGGATGTAGGGATACTATGTTTCCGGTTACCGTTGCTACGGACGCAAGTCCATTTCTGACAGCGAAAAATTGAGCCTAAACAGCGGCGTGTGTTCCCACAGGTGGTCCTTACACAAAAAAAAACAGACGAGGTAAAAAATCTGAAGTAGGAAGTGATGCTGCACCGACCTCATCCTTCAGGAAAGCATTGTGCAACGCAGTTTCTCCTCCGTACGGTCGCTCCCCATCTCCCCTCCCATCGCAAACCTGATTCGCAAAGCCTTCACCCGGAAAGAGGACGTTCCCACCGTCTGCCACAGGAGGGAGACATTGTTCAATTCCGGACTAAAGCAGCGCCGGGCACTCAACCTTTATTTTTTATTTATTTATTTTTTTCCATGTAGCCTACCATGGAATGAAATTATTTTTGAATATTTTTTTATTTATTGAAATGTTAAACTCTAACTCTAAAAAAAGAGCTTGAAAAAACTTTAGATTTTACATATATTACAGCAAATCACCTGCAGGAGTGTATATTTCATTCTTTTATTTGCTGGCTTTATAATTTATCTCCCTTTTTATAAACTATTGGACCTGGAAGTAAAGACATTTTCTCTTTGGCAGGTGAACGTTACGACGTTACCAGACTACTGCTTTCAGTATTCCTCGCGAGATACGTTAGCAAGTTAACTAGCAAGGTTGAAAAATCATTAGACCCATTTCGAGGCGGGTATAACATTCTGCTGAGTAAAAACTCCCCGCTTGTTTGAAGTGCTGGAATATGTAAGTTTTGTTGGTTACAGCCGCGCAGAAGGCCTATACCACTTCAATCCAGCTCTATCGCTCGTGTTCTGCGAGTACTGGCTCTGTGTTTTTTACAGTCTCTGGTTTCCACACTATCAAGTCACTTGAGTGTCTGTAGGCACAATGGATTATGGTCATTGTAGTTATTACGATACTTATGTGTGCGCAAACTGTGTTGAGTAACTGCCTTCTAAAAACTACAACTTAAAAAAACTACCACACCGAGTTTGGAGAAAATCAGTTTATCCACCGAATTAAGACAATTCAAATAATCCAACTGAAGTCAATCGATTAATTATTTAATCACCAGAAAACACCAAAATGACGGTTAATTGCTCAGCACTACTGGGGGGTCAAAAACTTACCAAACTCTGAGACCTTTCTCGCGCCTGGCCCACGGGATGTATCGCTAATTGGAGTTCCGGCAGAGCGGTCGTTCGCAGTATCATCTAGAGCTCCGGCTGTACTCTCTCCGCGGGTCATCAGGCTCTCATTCTCCATTGCTTCTAATTTTTTCCTCAGTCCTTCGTTTTCACTCTGGCTTCGGTACATTTCCCACCGTAAAATAGCAGAGTAATCGTCTACTAGTTTGACAATCTCTGTAATGGCAGTTTTTGCCATCGTATCAATAACGGAAGCTAACTGTGTTTGAAAAACCGCAGAATTAGACATTGTAGCTAGCACACTGGCTATATGCAAATATCACAGCGACCCTCTCAAATATCATTGATATGGAAACGTTGTGAGCAATATGAATTAGGAATGACAAAGTTAAACCGTTTGGACAATTTGCTGTTTCAGTAGCCGCTAGTGTGTCTGTTTTATACGTCTGCGTTTTGGTGGAAAATGAACAGGTTACATATGTCTGGAAACAATGGTTTCTCACGAAATATTCTGTCGGGGTGGGCATTTGGTATTTACCGTAATTACTCTCATAGATTGCATGTCCGTTTCATGCGTAGTCTCTTCTCAGGCTTAGGTTACGTTTTTACAGAATAGTGGAAAGTGTGGCACGGGAGCCCGATTGCTGGAGTAGTTCAAATGTTGGGAAACGATAGAGTACCGGACTCTCGGTGCCCGTATAGGTGCGGGACCTGCACCACCAGTCCAGCTTTGCGAATGGCGTCTAATCCATATGTAATGTCGTACTGGAATTTCTTTGAGTGATAAATCGGTGTGCTGTAGGGAAGTATGCCTCTTGTCCCAGAAGTAGGACCTATCAGCTTCTAAGTAAGATTAGAAAGGTGTCATTTAAATTAGTTTATAGAATTTATCCAGCATGTCATTATTTAAAGGAGTCCAAGAACGACGTCAATACAAATTGTATATTTACAGTTTTGTGAAAACGGTATGAATTTTTAAGAACAAGCAGGGAGACCGTATAATGCTGTCGAAAAGCTAACTGCATCTACAAATGCCTCTGCATGGCTGTGGGTTCGATTCCCCACCATGGCACTTCCTGTACTGTGATCCCCTCTCTGTGTAACCTCTGTCTGAATACAGGGAACAAAATGCATAATCAGGGTGGACAGCATGCAAGTAAAGGAGAAGTGAAGAAATGGCTTTAGGGTGCCTGGGCTGCACTGAAGTTCAGAGACCGTTCTCTCTCCAGGAGCAGCCTGTCCACGGTATTAAGTAATCAATCTGACTTTTTACGTGTGAGTGTAACTTCTAAACATCACTGTCGGCCATCATAGAGGAACCCCGTTTGTATTAAGGGTTCTTTTCTCAGGCAAAATGGTCCATTCTGGGACGTTCACACTTTTCACACCCACAATAGAGAATTCCATTAAGAACTAAAGAGGGTTTCCCTCTGGAGACGAGCCAAAGAACCCAATGGGTCATATTTACTAATGACTTGCAGGGCTTTTATAGACACTGATGACACAAATAGCGCTAAATAGCGCAGTTAACACTTGATTGAAGGCAGACTATCTCAGGTCACGCCCTGCCCAGCCCACTCCAAACTGATGACTCAGGCAAAAAGGGGGAAAAAAGAAAGGGAGGTTACAGAATTCAATCACAAAAAGAGCAATTTGCAAAGAGAACTACTGTTCTCATGTTTATTTATCAGCACATATTTGCCAGGGACAGACGCACCAAACCAGGCTTGGATTAACTGTACACTGACTTGGCATTTATTTCTGCAGAAAAATAGTCAGTGTGTATCCGGGTGGAATATCAGCCGCTGCTGTGTGCTAAAGCAGTAGATTCCCCCTGACCATGTGTCTTTTCGGGTCATGGTAGAATTCGGCACAGACACCTGACCTGATATCGCTGCTGTCCTGACAGCACGTGATTCACCACAGGTGGACATTTAGTGATAAAATCCCAAGTGCACCTTCGATCAGAACCATCTCCGATTGAGCATTACGTTCCTGTACTTCAGTGAGAGTGGTACTGCACACACACACGCCGTGTCATACATTCCTGCAGCGAAACGCCGGTGCTAGCATCCGTACCGAGGCCAGACCCAACATTCTCCGAAACATTCTCAGATAGAAGCCAGGCCCAACATTCTCCAGAACGTTCTCTGATAGAAGCCAGGCCCAACATTCTCCAGAACGTTCTCAGATAGAGGCCAGGCCCAACATTCTTCAAAATGTTCTCAGATAGAAGCCAGGCCCAACATTCTCCAGAACGTTCTCAGATAGAAGCCAGGCCCAACATTCTCCAGAACATTCTCAGAAAGAACCCAGGCGCAACATTCTCCGGAACGTTCTCAGTAGCCAGGCCCAACATTCTCCAGAACGTTCTCAGAAGCCAGGCCCAACATTCTCCAGAATGTTCTCAGACAGAAGCCAGGCCCAACATTCTCCAGAACGTTCTCAGACAGAAGCCAGGCCCAACATTCTCCAGAACGTTCTCAGACAGAAGTCAGGCCCAACATTCTCCAGAACGTTCTCAGAAGACAGGTGCAACATTCTCCGGAACGTTCTCAGATAGAAGCCAGGCCCAACATTCTCCAGAACGTTCTCAGAAAGAAGCCAGGCCCCAGGGGCTGGCATCGCGTGCAAACAGCAGTTAGGAGTTTAAACTGCGCTGATGTGCGGCCCGTCTGCAGTGGAGGAAGACGTAGAGTGGGTGGATGAAGGCCAGCAGGGTCGGAAGATTGAGGCCAATAAACACATGAAATGGCTAAGTATGTCATCCGACCTCAACCATATTGAGCACCAGTGGGTAATGTTGAAGATCCAAGTTGAGCAGCACTCCCCATCAAACATCAAGCCACTCAAGGTCAGCCTCCAGGAGTGGAACAGGATAGATGTGACAATATGTCGTGAACATGTACACTCAATGCTAAGAAGGGTCAGTGCAGTACTTAAAAGTAATGGAGGACATACCAAGTACTAGAATATTACAGAAAATAGTGCAGCTTTGGTGGTTTCCTGGGACCGCACGCACACATTACACACAGTTAACTGCTTTATTCAGCTGATTCACAGCCTCACTTTCAGAGAAAACCTAAAAATATGTTGCTGGTGTAAACACTGCCGAGTTCTAAGCCTATCATTTCTTAAAAACAGCGTCCACAATTATTCATCCCCACCCTAAAGGCTTTATCAACTTCATCACAATTGCAATGAATTAATTTTGTGTGATGTGAAATTAGTTTCGATAGTGCTTTATTGGGAAATTCGTATCAAAGCATGGGTCATTCAGTTGCTGAGTAGCGTGCCAGAGTAGACAGCTATTGTTGTCTATTGTCTGGGGTAATGTACTATATTAACCCTCTCTCTCAGTGCAGTGTTAATGTACTGTATTAACCCTCTCTCTCAGTACAGTGTTAATGTACTGTATTAACCCCCTCTCTCAGTACAGTGTTAATGTACTGTATTAACCCTCTCTCTCAGTACAGTGTTAATGTACTGTATTGACCCTCTCTCTCAGTACAGTGTTAATGTACTGTATTAACCTCTCTCTCAGTACAGTGTTAATGTACTGTATTAACCCCCTCTCTCAGTACAGTGTTAATGTACTGTATTGACCCTCTCTCTCAGTGCAGTGTTAATGTACTGTATTGACCCTCTCTCTCAGTGCAGTGTTAATGTACTGTATTAACCCTCTCTCTCAGTGCAGTGTTAATGTACTGTATTAACCCTCTCTCTCACGCAGGTGTATTTAGGAATGCAGTAAGCCACCCCCCTTCTCTCGGATGTCCACCACCTGGAATGTGGTTCATTTCCAATTTTACCTTCTGGAATAATTCTTTTCCAAACAAGTACTACAGCACCAGGTGACTTGACCAGTCACAGCCAGGCTGGTGACCAGGCTTTGTTCTCCTATTTGTGGAATAATTGTTATGGTCAGTGTGTAATGGAATTAGAATTTTTTTTAAATCATACCGACAGCTCAATTTCATATCAGCTTCATAATATTCAGATAAACATAATCCTATAAAAACCGACACTGTGAACGGAAGGTCTTGAATTGAGATGGTGGTGACCCTAACCCTGCCTTTCTCACCCACGGGACGATGAGTAGTTTAACAGTTTAATCTCCACTGAAAAAAACTCAGGGAAGTCATTTATAAATATTCCACCCTGTTATTTGACCTTTAACCTTGATTTTTAAAGCCTAATTCATATACAAAAGCCAACCACCTGATTCATGTAATTTTGCAGTCTGTATTTGACTTTCTTTAATATTTTTGATTCTTGATCATTGTTTCTTTATACATTTGTCACAGTTTGAGTGCGTAAATAAATGAATACATGAACTTCAGCCCTTATTATTCTGAATGGGAAACCAGGTATAATCTGTGTGCCAATACAGTGCTAAAAATTCTCCACCCACAAAAAAGAGCCTTTGCTTCCCTGCATATTTATGGAACAAGTCTGCCCTCTGCTGGATAGGATTGCACTTTGTATAAGACCTGAGTGGTTAAGAACGCTTTTATTATTATTATTATTATTATTATTATTATTATTATTATTATTATTAACAATTAATCACATTCACAATTCAAGTTATGGACACAAATATAAATTGGCATTCATGACAAGCAAAAATCATGACAGAAGCATAAAGGAATACCAGAGTCATAAAAGTCCACAGTCATAAAATAATTAAATAAACACAGGATTCTAAAGGTTATTACGGTAGCATTTAAAATAAAAGGTCTTGAGATATAAACTTGGATATAAAAGTGGTATAAAACAGTTCAGAACAGTTAATACTCCCACAATACAATTAATACCACTACACTGATTTGATGGGAATAGCATGTTTTTTTCTTAACTGTAAATCAGAATTTTCCCGATGTGTTTCATATCTTTGGTACAGGCCTTTGTAAGATTTTAAATTGAACCATTCAAATCCCGAACACTGCCAAAGCAGTCCTTCTTGCCGCCTGGATAGTTTCGGCCATCTTATCATAAGAACAATAGAATAGCGAATGAGAGTGAGGGACCTAATTCAGCGAAGGAAACTGCTTTCAGCGCTGAAGCAATGCTCTGCAGCTATGATGCTATTAACATATCGGGCCTCCTTAAGAGGTGTAAGATGTCACTTGTGAGGAGATACAAGATTCAGATTTACTTCTATGGATCCTGACTACATTTTCTCCAAATAAACTTGACTTCTTCAACAAAAACCTGAGCTGAGCTTTTCTTCTTACACCTTCTAACCCCAAAATTAAAGGTAAGTCTAAGTAATATGCCTTTTAGAAATATTGAGAGGAATGCTAACTCTCAACCCATAATCCCATCACTAACATTAGATATTACAGCACAGCTGAGCCTAACCTGATCCTGTCTCCAACACTAGATATTACACTGAGCTGAGCCTAACCTGATCCTGTCTCCAACACTAGATATTACAGCACAGCTGAGTCTGGTATTGAATCCTCATGCACGGGTGGCAGCAGCAGTGGCAGTGATCTACAGGCACCTGCAGTCAGTGAGCAGCAGGTCAGGTGACCACAATTTCAGCGCACTTCAAGGTCCCTGCTTTACAGTGCCGTGAAATGGTGTTTGCCCCCTTCCTGATTTCTTCAATTATTGCATATTGTCACATTAGACAAAACATTTTAGACAAAATGTAATATTAGACAAACCGAATAAACACAAAGCACATTTTTGAAATTATTATTTCATGCATTTAATGGAAAAAGTTTTCAAACACCCATATCACCCATAATAGAATAGAAAAAATAATAGACCCCTGAGTTACTCAATCAACCAATTAACAAAATGTAATTAATAGTTAGATTCAGTTGACTGAACACTGCCAGGCTTGATTGCAGCCAGCCCTGTTGAATTTAACTTTAACTTCACTGATATAGAGCCTTACCACCATACTTACTCAGCGTGAAGTAGTCGCCACAGTGTTTCTACAAGCACACGATTACATTTATTACATTTATTTGGCAAACGCTTTTATTCAAAGCGGTGTACAACAAGTGCATACTGAAGGTCACTGGAACAACTACAAACACAGGTCTGTTAAGGTACAATACTCATTATGTAACAGTTATTCATAGCCATGAACACATTAAGTTCAGCTCACACAGTAAGCATAGGCTAGGTCAGAGAGTAATGTTAAGTCAAACTAGGAGACATGAGGACAAGCTACAACATCAAGATAACGATACAAGTGCAATATAAGTGCTGGATGGAGGTACATGTAAAAGTGGTACAGGAGATGCATGCGTAACATGAAAGTGCTACAGGAACAAAGTAAAAGGATGTAAGTGATAAGAGTGATCCTAGATTGGGAGTGCCCTGCAGAGTGGTGATAGTTAGTCACTATGCCACGATCAAAGGAAATTCCATAAGAGATGAGAAAAAAAGTTGTTGAAATATATTAGTCTGGGCAGAGTCCACTGCACTGCAGTCACAACAGCAGAAACCCTGCCCATCTTCCACTGCAGTCAGAACAGCAGAAACCCTGCCCATCTTCCACTGCAGTCAGAACAGCAGAAACCCTGCCCATCTTCCACTGCAGTCAGAACAGCAGAAACCCTGCCCATCTTCCACTGCAGTCAGAACAGCAGAAACCCTGCCCATCTTCCACTGCAGTCAGAACAGCAGAAACCCTGCCCATCTTCCACTGCAGTCAGAACAGCAGAAACCCTGCCCATCTTCCACTGCAGTCAGAACAGCAGAAACCTCGCCCATCTCCTGGCAGAGACTGAAGACTCACCTCTGGCACCATGGATCCCCTGACATCTTCAGATATCCTTTCAATGTGTTACTTTTTTTTCCCTTTTTGATTATAGTTCAGAGGAGCTCCAGTCTTATCCGAAAAGGGCCGGTGTGGGTATCGGTTTTTGTTTTAGCCCAGCACTAAAACACCTGATTCAACTTATTAAGGTCTTAATTGAAGACTATGATTAGTTAAATAGTGATACTGGGTGTTGAAAAGCTGGGCTGAAGCAAAAACCTGCACCCACACAGGCCCTTTTTGGATAAGATTGGACACTCCTGTTATAGTTATAGCTGTGTAAGGACAGGAAAGGTTATCTGTCTAGTGGTAATTTTGGTACTATACAAATTGTAGTACATTTGTGCTAACGCCTGCACATACTGCCAGTCTTGGCTCAACGATTTAGCGTCAATTACCAGATGTACACATCTGAAAGAATTACACAATTCTTTCAAATTCGCATCAAATTTAACTCGCATCAAATTTAAAACATTGGTCCTAGCATACCAGGCAGTCAAGGGATCAGCCCCAGCATACCTCCACAAGATATTCAAACCCTACATGCCAGCCAGATCCCTCCGTTCTGCTACCTCAGGACGCCTGGCACCTCCCCCTCTTCGCACCTGTGCTTCCAGAACACGTCTCCTGTCTGTTCTGGCCCCACGATGGTGGAATGACCTCCCCGTGGAGGTCAGAACAGCTGAGACACTGACCCATTTCGAGCGACGACTGAAGACTCACCTCTTCAGGCTGCACCTCTCCCCATCCCTCCCTACCTCCCTGTAATCTCTTAAATTACTGTAAGCTTAGGGTTGTAACTTGGTAGCTGTTTCGTAGGTGACTTAGTTAATGCACCTGTCTTAACTACTGCTTGTATTTTTTCCATAGACTGCATTGTTGCTGTTCTCGTTTGTGTTAGTAATCAGTTTAACCTTCAGGGTCCAAGTTGAACTATGCGGTTGTTCCCTGCACTTGGACCGGTACTTCTCTCTAGGGTTTTCGTCATACTTGTTCCTGGTTATGGTTATACACTTTGTTGTACATTGCTCTGGATAAGAGCGTCTGCCAAATGCCTGTAATGTAATGTAAAAATAATTAATTGATACAATTAAAAGTCCTGGGTGTGAATATGGGACATTTATTTTTCATGGCATGCTTTCACATTTCTGACATGTTGTGGCATAACAGGATAAACCAACCCTCGAGACATTGAAAATGTGTAATTAAGAACAATTAGCAGGATGGTACATATCAGGTATAATTTGATTATTCTCAGGTTACAGTTGCGGTAGAAAGAAAGCCAGCAGACACATGGTTCCCCAGGACCGAGTTTGAAAACTCCTGTAACATTTATTGTATAATCATGATGATGGTGGTGAGAATTATTATTGGCAGTAGTGGTTGTCGTTGTAGTAGTAGAATTCGTTATGTTAATTATTTCGATATTGGAATAAATGAATAACGGACATATAGTCAGGAATTTACGGTAGCTGAAGAATTCCGCGTTCCCTCCCTGTCCCCGCCTATTCCTGCTCTGTGTTTGTGTGCGCGCTTCCCACTTCAAATTTACCGAAAGATAGGGGTGGGTGGGAAAGAAAATACAGGAAGACAGAGTTGTCCAGGGATATCGGAACCACAAAGATAGGTGGGTAAAAATAATACAAAAAGTAGCTAGAAATGCATTCTGTTTCCACTTGCTTTACGAGTCTATAAACAGGTATTGTAAAGATTGCATTCGTGTGTATGTAAATTCAAGTGAGGTGTTGAACGCTCGAATTTCCGTGATCGACGAATTGGGTTGGGCGCTACTGGAAAATATCCATTGAAGCCTATCCGATAGGCCTGGCTGTAGCGAACTAGCTAATTCCTTGTCAAAAATCCGGATGCTAAAAGTATTGCGTTGTGAACTACGGGTTCGGTGGTAGTTATCCAAAGAAGTGCTAGGCATATAGCCTCGATCGACTAACGTTAACTTGGCTAAGTCTCCCACGGATTCAAGGTTAGGCTCGCCCATCATCCTAACTTCCCTGGTTTAGCTAGCTAGTTAGAATGCGAAATATTTTGTTTTTCTGATGTGGGTTTGCTGTGTTAACTAGACTAACGTTAAGGTTACATAGGGTCGTTGAGATAAACTTCATTAACGGTCGCGTTTGCGTGTGTGGACAAGTCCGTTTCTTTTTTTCGGTTTCGTAGACGCTCATGGAAAGCCAAAAAAAACGTGTAATTACGTATTGCTAGTCTTCAGGCTGAGATTTCGGTTTCAAAACGTAGCTAGACAACAAGAGCTTTTCTGACATGCGATATGCCTTTTTGTATTGGACTAATGGTTTACACCGTTAGCTTACATTGTTGCTTAATGGTCCGACTTACTTAGCCTTCTGTTTTTTGAAGGCAATAGTAGCTAGACTAGCATATCGACACATTAGCACTGCTAAATGGCTATCAATTTAACTTGGCTAGCTTTGCTAGCCACATAGCGTGCAATTAGACTACAGAGGTGGCCTCTAATTTCTGTTGTCTAACGTTAGCATTAACGTGGCTAACGGTCAGTGCTTGTGCGTAAAACATTGAATAAGACTGTTTGAGAGACAATGTAAGAAGCTTAGCTGTTATATTTACAGCTAATGTCATCCGAGTTTTATTTTTCATCAAACGTTACATTAGTCTAGCTGGCTTGGTAGCTAAGACACCAGGCTAGCTTTAGCTTTAGCCATATGCGTGCTTTAGCTGATTACGGCTAAATTAACTACATTTTCTATAGCTAGACTACATGAAAATGTTGCCTGTTGGAATTGTAGCTATAAATATACTGTTATATGAACCGCATTGCGGGTTTGGCTCGAAATCTTTGGTTATTTTATTTGGCTAGGTGGCTAATGCTAAAGGTACTCACTAAATTACCAGGTTTTTTTAACCTGCCATGGTCCAGACGTGTTGGCTGCTTGTAACGTATGGTTTCACAATCTGATGTTTTTCATTGATCTCCTGTGCTGACTTTTTTCATAATTTTGTTTAGCTAGCATAGTTGGCTAAATTGTTGCTCTTTGGTGTTGTTGGGTGGCAACATCTTGGCTAATATTTTCTGTTTTAAAAGTTCGACGATTGGGACCATTGCCTCTGTTAGGCTACGCAGTGACGCCCGACGTTCAGCAGAGCCATTAAAGCGCCCGCTGGACCGAGTGAACGCAGGTTGGGGTTCGCTTATTCGCCTGGATTTATCTGGATGCTCATTTTAGGTTTTTGCTTTTCTTGGGACATCTGTGTTGCCGCAAAGCGTGACCTCATGTACTGATTGTACAGCAACAAACAGGTGCACAGTGATCGTAGAAGTATCTGCGGTATTTCCCAAAAGTTCCCCCCGCTAGTGTATTTTCGTTCTGCCACAATCTGATTTATATGCATTTGGAAAGTCTGGTAGCAGATAATCTTAGCAGCATAATTAGTGAAATCTTAAAATTGTGAATTTGTTGGAGTATGTATGGAGGGGGGCTGTGATCTTTGTACTACGCATTTGCTCCCTCGCGGCAAAGTGTGTTAAGGACTACACGCTGGATTTCATTTTGGGCTTTTGCCAGTTAAGCGAGAACTTGTTTGGTGGGTCAAGGAAGAAAGTGTCTGTCTGTGTGTGGGGAGAAAAAACAGTGACCAGGCGTGGTCGATTTTTTTTTTTTTTTTTAAAGAAGCACTGCTTATCCGAGTTGTGGGCGGTTGAGGTGAATAGTGCTCCACTTTGTCCACACAGTGCTGAACCTGTACTGTTATACCAATGTTCGCTAAAAGGCTTGACCTGATGCAGACTTCTGGGCTACATTACATACATCACATTGCGCCATTTATGTGGTTATGTTTGCGAATTTAATAATGATCGGCCACGTCTCAAATTTGGCTTCGAGAGTGATTTCTTTTTTTTTTCTTTTTTTTAAGTTGTGCCGCAGTTATGACTATTCGATAATGAATTACGTGGTTATGTTTGCGGATTTAATAATAATGATCGGCCACGTCTCAAATTTGGCTTCGAGAGTGATTTTTTCTTCTTTTTTTTAAAGTTGTGCCACAGTTATGACTTCGATAATGATTTACCCTAAACGCACCTCGTTGGCGTGTTTGAGGAGGGGTCACGTCTGAACCACAGCTGCGTGGTGTAGTTTGGATTTTGACGTATTCCAGATGACCTGCAGGCATGGTGTCCTGACCTTTGCTTACTCGGCGTGGGAGTGCGAGTGTATGCATGTTCTGCCCCTTAAAAATGTTTAGGGGATCAGTCGGGCCTGGCCCCAGACGATGTAAAGTTGTAAGAGTATCGATGCACTGTCCCGGTGTTCTGCTGACGACAGCAGCAGCGACGAAGAGGGGCTCCAGAGCACCTGGCGCTAATGTGCGCCGTGCGATTTACCGGGTTTGTGTCTCAGTGTGAGCTGGGCTGTGTGCAGGGAGCGGGCGGAGATTACGTCCGGCTCCGTTTACTCATTACCCAGAGAAATGCATTTGCGCGGGTTTATCAGCGACACAGAGCTTCCCGACACCGCTCTTTCCGCCTTCGCCCGTAACGGCGTCTGTCAGGAGGCAGCTGGTCGTGGCAGACATGTTTGGGTGTGCCTTCCTACCTTAGGGACCTGAGGTGGGAAATGACGTGTTAAAATGGCGCTTATTTACAGTAGCTTGCCTTTCTACCAGAATTTGCCCTGTTTAGTCAGCAGCGCTGCCGTGTTCTCTACCCCAGGGCGTGTCCCTAGTCCAAAGTTCAAAGAGAAGGCTTTTTGAAAGGAAGGACAGTTCTCTCTCTCCCCCCTCCCTCCCTCCCCCTTTCTCTTTTTCGCTCGCTTGCTAGCTGTATCTCTCGTTCGCTCTCTATCTCTCCCTCTCGCTTGCTTTCTATCTCTCTCCCTCTCTTTCGCTCTCTATCGCTCTCCTCGCTCTCTTGCTTTCTCTCTCTCCCCCCTCCTCTCTCTTGCTGTTAGTCCAGTCTCTCTCTCTCCAGTGTAAATATGGCTCTTGCTGTAGAGGCTGATGGTTGGCTTGGAGCTGCAGGTGTGCTCAGCTGATTGTATTTCACCTGCTGCTCCAGCACAGGGGCCTTGTCCCTCCATGTGTGTAATTACTCTTTACTATAATTACTGTAATCTGTGAGACATTCACAATGCCCATCGCATTCCCCAATTGACAAACAGCAAGCCAATGACAGCAGCGTGCTCGCTGTGCGGACCAATAGGGCAGCAGTATGCGTGCTGTGCGGACCAATAGGGCAGCGTATGCTTTCTGTAAACAAGACTATAAAGAGTACATTAATCAGTTTGAATCAGATATTTGGCATTGTCCATTTTTAAAGTGTGGTGAGGTGTGTGTGTGTGTGTAATCAGTGTGGTGGTGTGTAAGTTGTGTGTGTAATCAGTGTGGTGGTGTGTGTATAATCAGTGTGGTGGTGTGAGGTGTGTGTGTAATCAGTGTGTGAGGTGTTTGTATGATCAGTGTGGTGGTGTGTGAGGTGTGTGTGTGATCAGCGTTGTGGTGTGTAAGGTGTGTGTATGTGATCAGTGTGGTGGTGTGTGAGGTGTGTGTATGATCACTGTGGTGGTGTGTGTGTAATCAGTGTGGTGGTGTATGTATGATCAGTGTGGTGGTGTGTGAGGTGTGTGTATGATCACTGTGGTGGTGTGTGTGTAATCAGTGTGGTGGTGTGTCTATGATCAGTGTGGAGGTGTGTGTGTAATCAGTGTGGTGGTGTGAGAGGTGTGTGTGTGTAATCACTGTGGTGGTATGTGAGATGTGTGTAGGATCAGCGTTGTGGTGTGTAAACTGTTCAACAGCTAGATATCTTTGTTGAGCTGTTAATTGGTAAAATCAGGTGTGCCACAGTAGAACTACAGTGACACCCTGCAGGATGGTAGAGGTTCAGAAACAGGGTTGGTTACTGCTGGTTCACACAGTGGCCTTTGGTGACATTGGCCTTGATGGCGTTAATGTGCTGTAATATATAACGGGCATTGCCATGTGTGTGCCAGGGTGTACTTACGTGCATGTTGGTGTGTGTTCGGAATGTATGCATATATGATGAGCCTTACCTGCTTGTGTGAGCTTTTTACGACTTTGCATTGTGTGTATTTAATGAAAAATGTGTGGTAAGTTACTCTAGATATGGGTGTATGCTAAATGGCGAGACACGGTGTGTGTCTGTGTGTCATGTGTGTGTCATGCGTGTGTCTTCTACACTGGCCCTAGTTCAGTCAGCAAGTGGATTATCAGTGAAATACTGAGGCATTAACTCACACTGACACCTGTACATAATGGCTCTTTATCCTCATTTCCCCCAACAGTCTGCCCCCCCACAGTCTGCCCCCCCTCCCCCGCCTCGGTCTGCCCCCCCTCCCCCGCCTCAGTCTGCCCCCTCCCCTGCCTGCCCTGTGCTGATGTCACGCTGCTGGGAATGTTGATGCCCCAGCTCCTGATTGGTGGCAGTCCCCTGCTCCCCCACCCCCCTCCCAGTGGCCTGCGTGTCTGTGCTCGCAGGTGCAGTTGGTCACAGAGATGCAGGTATTTTAAACAACAGAGTGCCAGGAATGTGAATTGGGGGGGGGGGGTAACAGGGTAGGGGGTTAATGGTGTAGAATTTGGTGTGTTACAGGATAGACAGAGGTGTGTGTGTGTGGTCACATGGTGCTCAGATGCAACGTTTTTTGCTAGTTTTTTTTGGGTGGGGGGGGGGGGGTGTTTGTCTCACTTGTAAGTAAATTATCCAAGTGGGGAGAATTAAAATTGTAGCTACCATTTACTGATGTTTTAATTTAATATCCTGTCCAAAGAATGGAGGAACTTAACCTTAAGCTAGCTGATATGTAGCTAGCTAAGCAGCCAGTGTTCTTTTCATGCAGCTAACATAGCTATACACCACCAGTGAACTTGGTAGGCTGGCTATGTATGGTTTATTAGGGGTCCTACGAAGTAGGAACCCTATTGTTTTTGTTAGTAGTATTATTATTATTCTTTTCTTGGAAATGGTCAAATAACTCAAAGTCCTTGACCAAAAATGATGTAAATTACCAGGTCGAAACTAGAGACCATGATTCGTCCATAGGTGGCGCTATAGTAACCGATTCAAAACGCAAATTTCAAAATGCTGGCATTTCCACCCCGTTTGATGAAAATTCATGAAACCTGGTGTACTTGTGTCATTCCTCATGAGGAACAAATATGCCTCAAGAAAAGTCTGCCATGATGGATTTTCCTGCAGATTGAAAATTTGGCAAAACGTATAAACTTTCTCCTAA
The DNA here is from genome assembly GCF_018555375.3 of Anguilla rostrata. Lineage (NCBI taxonomy): Eukaryota > Metazoa > Chordata > Actinopteri > Anguilliformes > Anguillidae > Anguilla > Anguilla rostrata. The sequence continues at coordinate 63,900,131 of NC_057937.1, read as the reverse complement.
TAAACCGTAAGTCCGATTGGTCCAAAATTGCCCACGTACGTGTATGGTGCATGTCTCCGTATACGATGTTAACAGCTAAGAGATCCATTCCAAGATGGCGGAGAAACTGGTATTTAACAAAAAACAAAATTTGGCCACAAATTTCAAATGATTATAACTTTTTACAACAATAATCTAGGGTCTTGAAACAAACTGGGCATCAAGAGGGCTGTACCATGTCGAAGCAGTTGCAGATATCTCAAAAAACAAGGAAATTACAGGCATTTGAAATTTTGGAGGGAAGCTAATGCTAATATAATGCAAATTTCAAATGCTTATAACTTTTTACAGCAATAATCTAGGGACTTGAAACGGGCTGGGCATGAAGAGGACATTACCATGTCGTACAGTATCGGGACAGTTGCAAATTTCTCAAAAAACAAGGAAATTACAGGCATTAGAAATTTTGCGGGAAGGTAATGCTAATATAACGCTTTAAAACTCATCTTCTCATGAACGCTTTACCTGATTCCGTCACCATGGCGCATGTACTCTTGGGTATTCTCTCGATCAAGGGAGAGAAGGACAAGTCGTTTCGTAAAAAAAAGTGTGATTTGTGGCATGACAAAGTTGGCACTCCATGCTAATGCACATTCATATTTCTAAGTAATGTTTCTCATGAACCGGAAGTTGGATCGTCTCACGCACGGGTATGTAGATTGTCCAAAGTCCTGAAATGTATGCCGCTTGGACTCTTCTCCTTCGCCTAGTATTTACCCGGCTTGGACGTGTTCGTAGGACCCCGCATTGCTGCTTGCAGCTATATTTCATAAAATTAATATTGACACACACTTATTACAGTACATTAACACTGCACCGAGAGAGAGGGTTAATACAGTACAGTACATTAACACTGCACTGAGAGAGAGTGTTAGTGCAGTACAGTACATTAACACTACACTGAGAGAGCGGGTTAGTGCAGTACAGTACATTAACACTACACTGAGAGAGAGGGTTAATGCAGTACAGTACATTAACACTGCACAGAGAGAGAGAGGGTTAATACAGTACAGTACATTAACACTGCACTGAGAGAGAGGGTTAATACAGTACATGAACACTGCACAGAGAGAGAGAGAGGGTTAATACAGTACAGTACATTAACACTGCACTGAGAGAGAGGGTTAGTGCAGTACAGTACATTAACGCTGCACAGAGAGAGAGGGTTAATACTGTACATTAACACTGCACAGAGAGAGAGAGGGTTAATGCAGTACAGCACATTAACACTGCACTAAGAGAGAGGGTTAGTGCAGTACAGTACATTAACACTGCACTGGGAGAGAGGGTTAGTGCAGTACAGTACATTAACACTGCACTGGGAGAGAGGGTTAGTGCAGTACAGTACATTAACACTGCACTGCGAGAGAGGGTTAATGCAGTACAGTACATTAACACTGCACAGAGAGAGAGGGTTAATACAGTACATTAACACTGCACTGAGAGAGAGGGTTAATACAGTACATTAACACTGCACTGAGAGAGAGGGTTAATACAGTACATTAACACTGCACAGAGAGAGAGGGTTAATACAGTACATTAGCACTGCACAGAGAGAGAGAGGGTTAATGCAGTACAGTACATTAACACTGCACAGAGAGGGTTAGTGCAGTACAGTACATTAACGCTGCACAGAGAGGCAGGGTTAATACAGTACATTAACACTGCACTGAGAGAGAGAGGGTTAATACAGTACAGTACATTAACACTGCACTGAGAGAGAGGGTTAATACAGTACAGTACATTAACACTGCACTGAGAGAGAGGGTTAGTGCAGTACAGTACATTAACGCTGCACAGAGAGAGAGGGTTAATACAGTACATTAACACTGCACGAGAGAGGGGTTAATGCAGTACAGACATTAACACTGCACTAGAGAGGGTTGTGCAATACAGTACATTAACACTGCACTGAGAGAGAGGGTTATGCAGTACAGTACATTAACACTGCACAGAGAGAGAGGGTTAATGCAGTACAGTACATTAACACTGCACAGAGAGAGAGGGTTAATACAGTACATTAACACTGCACAGAGAGAGAGGGTTAATACAGTACATTAACACTGCACACAGAGAGAGGGTTAATACAGTACATTAACACTGCACTGAGAGAGGGTTAGTGCAGTACAGTACATTAGCACTGCACAGAGAGGGAGGGTTAATACAGTACATTAGCACTGCACAGAGAGGGAGGGTTAATACAGTACATTAACACTGCACAGAGAGAGAGGGTTAATACAGTACATTAACACTGCACTGCGAGAGATGGTTAATGCAGTACAGTACATTAACACTGCACAGAGAGAGAGGGTTAATACAGTACATTAACACTGCACTGCGAGAGAGGGTTAATACAGTCATTAACATGCATCGAGAGGGTTAATGCAGTACAGTACATTAACACTGCACAGAGAGAGAGGGTTAATACAGTACATTAACACTGCACTGAGAGAGAGGTTAATGCATGTGGAGAGGTAAGCAGTTAACACTGCACAGAGAGAGAGGGTTAATACAGTACATTAACACTGCACTGCGAGAGAGGGTTAATGCAGTACAGTACATTAACACTGCACTGCGAGAGAGGGTTAATGCAGTACAGTACCTTAACACTGCACTGAGAGAGATGGTTAATACAGTACATTAACACTGCACAGAGTAAGGGGTGTAGTCTGGGCTAATGGGAAGGTGGCAGTGAGCTGGGCGGAGCTTGCTGCTGACTCATTCACCTCTGTGTGGGCTAGGGGAGGGGCTTATGAGGAAGAGTGACCGCGTGAGACAAGACGGGAAGACAGAGAAAGAGTGTGAGAAAGAGGGAGGGGGAGAGAGAGGGAATGGGAAAGAGAGAGGAGATTGGGAAAGAAGGAGGCCGATTCCCCAGGCAGCGGCGTGTAAATTCTTCGGTGACTGATACTGTGGGACATGCCAGAACACCTGCTGGAATGTGCAGGGCGGGGCGGGGGCGGCGGGGGCGGCGGTTTGGGTGAGGGAGAGATGGAGAGAGATTGGGGAGGCGTGTCCTGCTCATGCTCAGAAACTGCTCTCTCTTTGTCCTACTTACAGCCCGCCCTCTGAGCTCTTAGTGCTGTGAACAGAAGCTGTTCTGACCTCACTCACACAGTCGGGTGACACACATGCGCTCACACACACACACACAAACATGCACACACACTCTCTCACGTTGTTACTCACACACTGCCACAGAGTTGCATACGCTCCACATTCCCATGAACTAACTCGGTCTGTCTCTCTCTCTTTCTCTTACTCACACACACACACGTGCTCACCCACTCATTCATTCACTCACTCACACACACACACACACTTTGAAATGCGGTTGTCCAAATTCTTGAATGTTTATGCTGTGACCACAATATACAAAAAATAAAATGTGTAGCAATCGTGGAATTGCTCTGTATACCGCAAACTCCATAAGGTTTGGAACAAAAGCATATTTGTTCTTAATAAACGCTGTACTCCACAAGTTTTGATTTGTAATCAAACAATGCCCATGTGGTTAAAGTGCACATTCTCTGCTTTTATTGAAGGGTTTTTTATACACTTTGGTTTTACCATGTGGAAATTACAGAACTTTTTATACATAGCCCCCATTTTAGGGAATCATAATCTTTGGGACATATTAACATTATGTAAATCGTAGTCCTGTTGAGTACTTTGTCTCATATCCTTTGCATGCAATGACTGATTGAAGTCTGTGACTCTCAGGACCAGGCAGAGCATCACCTGAGCATCTTCCCTGGTGATGCTCTGCCTGGCCTGTACTGCAGCCGTCTTCAGCTCCTGCTTTTTTCACGGACTGGTTGCCTTAAGTTTCTTGTCAGCATATGAAACACATTTTCATTTGGATTCAGATTGGGAGAATGACTTGGCCAGTCAAGATTGTTTCTGTTTTTGGCTTTGTTTCTTCAGTAGTTTGGGATCATAGGATGAAGCGCCATCCAATGAGTTTGAAGGCATTTGGTTGAACTTGAGCTGATAAATACTTGTGTATACTTCAGAATTCATTCTAGTGCTGCTATCAGCAGTTACATCATCAATGAAAACGAGTGAGCCAGTACCTGTGGCAGCCAAACATGCCCAAACCATAACACCCACCACCATGTTTCACAGGTAAGGGGGTTGCTTTGGATCTTGGGCAGTTCCTTTTGGCCTCCACACTTTGCTCTTGCCATCACCCTGATGAAACTGTATCCTGGTCATTCTTTGTGGTTAACTAGTGGTTTGCATCTTGCAGTGTAGCCTCTGCAGTTCTGCTCATCAGTTCTTCTGTGGACAGTAGTCCACACCGCCTCCTGAAGTGTGTTTCTGATCTGTGAATTCAGTCATCAGCTGTAGAGCTCTTCCTTGGCATACTAGGCCCTTTGCGGTTATAGAGCTCACCAGCATACTGTATGTCGAGTCTGTGGAATCTACATTAGAGCTGACTGTATGTAGTGTGTTGTGTGTGTGTAGTGTGTCTGTAGTGTCTGTGTAGCGTGTAGAGTGTAGTGTGTGTGTGTGTAGTGTGTAGCATGTAGTGTGTGTGTATGTAGTACGTGTAAGGTGTAGCGTGTTGCGTGTAGCGTGTACTGAGCCTCCCTCCTTGCAGAGCGGGATGGATAGAGGGAACAGATGGAAAGCGGAGAAATGAAATTGTGCAAATTAACACCTGTGAGGGTGTCTGCACCCAGAATAGCATCAGAACCGCACTTCCCATCAGCCCCTGGGGCTGACGCCAGGCATGCTCACAGCTCAGCGGCACTTCTGGTGAAGGTGTGAGAGAAGAGCGGCTTTGATAGCTGTGAGGAAGTGGCTGCTTGCCATGCAGAAGGAAGTGCTCTTGTGCTTATTTTGCTCTCAGAAGCTGGCATACGAATGAAAGCATTCTGAAAGCGTCCCTGTTTAGCTCCTCCCGTCAAACAGGCCAATGACCTCGTGAACCACGGACAGCATGATGTCATCGCTTCTGTTCAAACAGAAAACCTGGCTCAGTCATTGTTTACTTAATACTTAAATCTACAGTGAAGCTAGTGAAGCCATGCTTCCTTACTTTAACTTTTTTACCAACCCTTATACACCTGCCTATTATCGAACCTTACACTGCAGCAGTACATTATCAAACCTTACACTACAGCAGTCTGTCCCACTCTCAGTCTGACTATGGAGCGGTCTGTCCCCCCCTCTCTCTCTCTCTCTCTCTCTGGGTGTAATGGTCTGTCCCTCTTTCTCTCTCTGGGTGTAATGATCTGTCCCCCCCTCTGGGTTTAATGGTCTGTCATCCTCTCTCTGGGTAATGGTCTGTCCCCCCTCTCTGGGGTAATGTCTGTCCCCCTCTCTCTGGGTGTAATGGTCTGTCCCCCCTCTCTGGGTGTAATGGTCTGTCCCCCCTCTCTGGGTGTAATGTCTGCCCCCTCTGGGTGTATGTCTGTCCCCTCTCTCTGGGTGTAATAGTCTGCCCCCCCTCTCTGGGTGTAATGGTCTGTCCCCCTCTCTCTGGGTGTAATGGTCTGTCCCCCTCTCTCTCTGGGTGTAATGGTCTGTCCCCCCCTCTCTGGGTGTAATGGTCTGTCCCCCTCTCTCTCTGGGTGTAATGGTCTGTCCCCCTCTCTCTGGGTGTAATGGTCTGTCCCTCCTCTCTGGTGTAATAGTCTGTCCCCCTCTCTCGGGTGTAATGGTCTGTCCCCCTCTCTGGGTGTAATGGTCTGTCCCCCCCTCTCTGGGTGTAATGGTCTGTCCCTCTCTCTCTGGGTGTAATGGTCTGTCCCCCCTCTCTCTTCTCCTCTCTCTGGGTGTAATGGTCTGTCCCTCCTCTCTGGGTGTAATGGTCTGTCCCCCCCTCTCTCCTCTCTCTCTCTCTGGGTGGAATGGTCTGTCCCCCTCTCTCTCTGGGTGTAATGGTCTGTCCCTCTCTCTCTGGGTGTAATAGTCTGTCCCCCCCTCTCTGGGTGTAATGGTCTGTCCCTCTCTCTCTCAGTCTGACTATGGAGCAGTGTGAGAGTGCTGCCTCTCTCCTGGCCTCCGTGCGTGAGCAGGAGGTGCAGTTTGAGCGCCTGACTCGAGCTCTGGAGGAGGAGAGGAGGCGAGCAGGACCCCCCAGCACCCTGCCCCGCCCCTTCCCCAATCCACAGGTAAAGCCCCTTCACCTTACACAGGTACAGCCTCGTCCTAGCCCCACCCCTTCAGATCAGCTGTCCATCTCACTCACCACCCCCCACCCACTACATCATGGTCCACATGCCTCTTCTCCTCCACCCTCTCCATCTCCTCATCCCCACCTCCACCCTTGCTCCACGTCTCCATCCCCACCTCCACCCTGGATCCACCTCTCCTCCACTCTTGCACCAGATCTCCATCCTCACCTCCACCTCTCCTCCATCCTCACCTCCACCCTAGCTCCACCTCTCCATCCTCACCTCCACCTTTCCCTGCTCTCCTTCACTCTCGCTCCACCTCTCCCTCCTCTCCTCGCCCCTCACTCCACCTCTCCATCTCCCTCTGCTCCTCTGTTTCTCGTCCTCTGCTCTCACTTTGTCTCTTGGTTTGTCTGCTGTGCATTAGTGATATCGCCAGAGAGAAACTGTGTGCGTGGAACTGTTAGTGTACATCCTGTGCGTGTGTCTGTCTGTGCGTGCGTGCGTGTCTGTCTGTCTGTGCGCCGTTGACCTCTGGGCTGTGTACATAGCTGTGCGCTAACTGTGCGCTGCTAGCACGCTGCGCTAACATGTCTGTACAGGCTGGCGCTGCCCACCACCCTGATCATCCTGCACTCTGTCCCCACTGTGTGGCCACAGTGGGTACTGCGCCCTGACATTGCAGCGCTTTACAGATGCAGTGAGCCCTCTGGCTCCTCCCTCACTGCCGTCCTGCCTCCCTCCCATTTCCTCTTTCTGTGGAGACACAGCCGTTCATTCCGTCATTCGTCATTCATTAATGAGATCACATTCCTGTTGGTGTGCGGACGCGAGGGTCTGGAAAAGTGCCAAGATACTGGAATTTAGAAATGATTACGATGCTGTACCGCTGTGGGGAGAATGCCGGTACTCTGCGCTTCTCAGACGAGCTCAGGGCCTGTGCCTCTGAGGCCTGGGCGACGTCACGCTGGTGTGTGTGGCGGGCGACGTCACGCTGGTGTGTGTTCAGTGAGCGCTAACGGCGGCGCAGGCTCGGGAGCTGGAACGCGGAGGTTTCAGTGGTGTGGCTGAAAACGTAACGTTAGCGTGCAGCGACACGACAGCTGTGATTAAAGTTCTGATCTCTTACACAGCCTAACAATAATTACGCTTTAGCAAACACAGACCAGCCGCCTAAAACCCGAAGTCTTGCGTTATTGTGGCTTTCAAAATTCTGATCAGCATGGGCCATAGATATGAGTCTTTAACTAGAGAGGCAGACAGGCCTTCAGCTAACCTGAACCATAGATATGCATCTTTAAACAGGAATTGCATTCAGTTACAAATGATGAAATGCTAATTTAAGTTCTGCCATTCAAATTCAAATAATTTGGCATAAACATTCTAAATTCTAATCATTGCTCTGCAAATTCTGCCTGTGCTGGTGCTTATTTAAACCCAGAGAGGCTGGCTGTCCTCGGCCAGTTGAAAGGGGTTAGATTAGGGTTGGGGTTAGATTAGGGTTAGGTTTGGCTGTACTTCCGGTTTGACGCCTGAGAGGAAGACGAGCTCTCTGACTCACCAGCGCTTGTATGCCACAGATTTCACACGGTCTGCCTGGCGCAGCGAGGCCACGCCTAACTGATGCCTCTTCAAGGAATACAGACTGACAGGCGTTACTGTTAAGTTAGTCCCTGTTTGAATTAAACGAATGCATCCATAAGTACAGGGATAAGTGATCTCATAACGGGGAAATGCCTTGCTTCCTCCATGCACCTGTGACGAGGGCTTTAATGCAGCTTTATCTTACCGTTGTCATTAGTATCTGTGTGCCTGCTCAGGCTACAGGCTTCCTTACTGCCAGAAGTGCATGATAAAGCCAGCTGCCCTGGCCGAGGATGGACGCAGAGGTTATGCTGCCGAATTGGCTGATGCTAGCAATTAAAGCTTTTCTATTATATTTGAAGTGTCACTGCTTTTGAATGACTTATTAAACATCCAGTTTCATATTTGAATTTATACGAAGCAATATTGAGTTTTGACAAGTGTGAGTTGTTCAGATTTGAACTAAAGGAGAGTGGCAGATATTACATTGGCTGATGTTTTTTTTTTTAAACTAAAGTATCATTTTGGCATGAAGTATAGTGACAGTAAGCTTGGGTATGGAACGGAAACCCAGATTTTGCTTTCGTGCCAAAGTTAGTGCAGAGATTACCCAGCTTTAGTGGCTTACAAATCTGGTTTAAAATATAAAGATTTATTTTACTGCCTCTGTGCGATATTATCGATGTGTGATAAAGACTTGGTTGGGTTGGGCAAACTGTTAATTCTGCCCATGTGTGTGCTTGTGTGTGTGTGTGTGTGTGTGCACCTGAAATTTCTCTCCTCACAGAACTGCCTTGTGTCTGGTGATGCAGAGTTAGAGAGACTCAAAATAAGCGAAGGATACGTCAACGGGACACAGGTGAGCGCGTGTGTGTACGTGTGTGCGCGCGCGTGTGTGTGTGTACGCGTGTGTGTGTGCGTGTGTGTGTACGCGTGTGTGCGTGTGTGTGTGTGTGTACGCGCGTGCGTGTGTGTGTGTGTGTACGCGCGTGCGTGTGTGTGTGTACGCGTGTGTGCGTGTGTGTACACGTGTGCGTGTGTGTGTGTACGCGCGTGCGTGTGCGCGCGCGTGTGTGTGTGTGTGTACACGTGTGCGTGTGTGTGTGTGTGCGCGCGTGCGTGCGCGCGTGCATGCATGTCTGTGTGTGTGTGCGTGTCTGTGCGTGTGGGCGTGTCTGTGTCTGTGTGTCTGTGCATGCGCGCGCGCGTCTGTCTGTGCGAATGTGTGTGTGTGTGCGCGTCTCTGTCTGTGTATTTGTGTGGCCATGTGATGGTGTTTTTTGATGTGAAGTGTGTGTCTGTGTCTAAATTTCCAGCTGATGCCAAGTGGCACGCTGGCTAACTCAGTGAATGTGGTAGTTCAGGACTTACCGGCATGGAAAACAGATGGAGGTTTTTTCTGGAATCAGATGTAAATGATATTGCCGCTGGGCATGATTTAATTAAAAAACCCCTGGCTGCCTCGAAGGGCGTGGCACTGGAAGCGCTAAAACCAGCGGGATCCCTGTGGCAGGACCCGCCTGCCTGCCTGTCTGTCTGTCTGTCTGTGTGGCTGTAGTCTTAGGACCATGCTGGGCACTAGGAAATCAGGTTAAATCACCTATGAATCGAACCTGCAACCTTTCTGATACAAGCCCAGTTCCCTCTGCTCTGTGCGTCACTGCCACTCTCTTATGCACCCCAGTACCTTTCTGATACAAGCCCAGTTCCCTCTGCTCTGTGCGTCACTGCCACTCTCTTATGCACCCCAGTACCTTTCTGATACAAGCCCAGTTCCCTCTGCTCTGTGCGTCACTGCCACTCTCTTATGCACCCCAGTACAGGATGTTGGACCCGGGTCAACTCGTGGAGGAGACTGTTACCGTGGAAGAGGACCCCCAAGATGTCCCCTCCATCTCCGTGGAGACCGATGAGGATGGAAACACGCGCCGCACTGAGACCACGGTACGCTAGAGGAAATGCACAGTTTACCGCCAATGTCGACTGGAATCTGCACGCCTGGGTATTTCACATGCAAGTTAATGACCAGCAGCGATTCCATCCGCAAGGCTTAACCCCTTCGCACAGGTGCTAAATCTGCCCACTCCTCACCCGTTTGGGTGGTGTTCAGATGTGAGCATCACAGACTGAGTGTTGAATGAGTGTTTTCCATGCTCTAGGTGACAGGTATAATAGCCCATGGGTCTAGTTGCAGATGAGGCTGCTGTGCTTATTATATGGACGATCTACGCGACAGTAGTGCCACTTAAAAACTCTGTGCCATAGTTGTCATATTGTCTACTAGTAAAGTTCCTGCAACTCATAGTTTGGTTGCAGGAGCACTAAATCTCTGGCAGTTAAGACTTGTTCATATGAAAGGTTAGCGGTATGTGCCTGTGTTCGTGTGTGTGTGCAGTGTAGGGTGTGCGCGCACGTGTTTGTGTGTGCATGTGTGTGTGCGCGCGCTTGTTTGTGTGCGCGTGTGTGTTTGTGTGCGTGTGTGCGCGTGTTTGTGTGCGCGTGTTTGTGTGCGTGTGTGCGCGTGTGTGTTTGTGTGTGCGTGTGTGTGCGTGCGTGCGTGTGTGTGTTTGTGTGTGCGTGCGTGTGTGTTTGTGTGCGCGTGTGTGTTTGTGTGCGCGTGTGTGTTTGTGTGTGTGTGCGCGTGTGTGCGCGTGTGTTTGTGTGTGTGCCTGTGTGCGCGCGCGCGTGTGTGTGTGCAGGGTAGGGTGTGTAACGCTCGCTCTGTGTTTGCAGGTTAAGAAGGTGGTGAAGACCATCACCACGCGCACCGTCATCCCGTCCGTGTCAGACACCCTCTCCCTGGACGACGGGCCCCCTGTGACCGGCCCCCCCATGGGGCACGGGGGCTATGCCACCGTGGACCGAATGTACCGGCAGGGTGGGGGCGGGGTGGCGGATTACCCAACCTCCACCGTACCACGGAACTACCACTACGGCCCCCCGGCGGGGTACGAGGACTACCGGCCCGGGCCCCCCTCCGAGGCCTACTCCAGTCTGAGCCGCGGGGCTCGCATGGACGAGCGCTACCGGTGAGCCTCGCACCGCTTCTGCCCTCTCTCTTTCCTCCTCCCCTCTCTCTCTTTCCTCCTCTCCCCTCTCTCTCTTTCCTCCTCTCCCCTCTCTCTCTTTCCTCCTCTCCCCTCTCTCTCTTTCCTCCTCCCCTCTCTCTTTCCTCCTCCCCTCTCTCTCTTTCCTCCTCCCCTCTCTCTCTTTCCCCCTCTCCCCTCTCTCTCTTTCCTCCTCCCCTCTCTCTCTTTCCTCCTCTCCCCTCTCTCTCTTTCCTCCTCTCCCCTCTCTCTCTTTCCTCCTCTCCCCTCTCTCTCTTTCCTCCTCTCCCCTCTCTCTCTTTCCTCCTCTCTCTTTCCTCCTCCTTCCTCTCCTCTCCCCTCTCCCTCTCTCTCTTTCCTCTCTCCCCTCTCTCTCTTTCCTCCTCCCCTCTCTCTCTTTCCTCCCTCCCCTCTTCTCTTTCCCTCTCTCCCCCTCTCTCTTTCCTCCTCCCCTCCTCTTTCTTCTCCTCTCCCCTCTCTCTCTTTCCTCCTCCCCTCCCCTCTCTTCTCTCCTCCCTCTCCCCCTCTCTCTTTCCCCTCTCCCCTCCTCTTCCCTCCTCTCCCCTCCTCTCTTCCTCCTCTCCCCTCTCTCCTCCCTCCCTCCTCCTCTCCTCCTCCCCTCTCTCTCTTCCTCCTCTCCCCCCTCTCTCTTTCCTCCTCCCCCCTCTCTCTTTCCTCCTCCCTCTCCCCCTCCCTCTCTCCTCTTCTCTCCTCTTCCCTCTCTCTCTTCCTCCTCTCCCCCCCTTGGCTCTGACCCTGCTATGTGTTCTCTCCTCTTCTTTTCCTGTTCCTCTCGACTCTTGCTGCACTCCCCCCCTCCGCCTCCTGCTACCCTCTCTGACTCGGGTCCTCTCCCCTCTCTCTCTTTCCTCCTCTCCCCCCTCTCTCTTCCTTCTCTCCCCTCTCTCTTTCCTCCTCTCCCCTCTCCCCTCTCTCTCTTTCCCCCTCTCCCCTCTCTCTCTTTCCTCCTCTCCCCTCTCTCTCTTTCCTTCTCTCCCCTCTTTCTCTTTCCCCTACCTCCCTCCCTCCCCTCTTTCTCTTTCCCTCTCCCCTCTTTCTCTCTTCCTCCTCCCCTCTCTCTCTTTCCCCCTCTCTCTCTTTCCTCCTCCCTCTCTCTCTTTCCCCCTCTCCCCTCTTTCTCTTTCCTCCTCTCCCCTCTCTCTCTTTCCCCTACCTCCCTCCCTCCTCTCCCCTCTCTCTCTTTCCCTACCTCCCTCCCTCCCTCTCTCTCTTTCCTCCTCTCCCCCTCTCTCTTTCCTCCTCCCCTCTCTCTCTTTCCTCCTCTCCCCTCTCTCTCTTCCCCTCTCTCCCTCTCTTTCTTTCCTTCTTTCCCCTCTTTCTCTTTCCCCTACCTCCCTCCCTCCCTCTTTTCTTTCCCTCTCCCCTCTTTCTCTTTCCTCCTCTCCCCTCTCTCTCTTTCCCCTACCTCCCTCCCTCCTCTCCCCTCTCTCTCTTTCCCCTACCTCCCTCCCTCCTCTCCCCACTCTCTCCTCTTCCCTCTTCCCTCTCTCCCTCCCTCCCCCCCAGTTGGTCTGAAATGCTATGGATGTTTGGTTTTTGGGTTTTTGTGTGACTGAATCATTGAGCTGAAGCGAGCATGCCGCCCCCCCAGGCCGGTGGACGGGTACCGCACGCTGGACTCGGGGTACCGTGGCCCGGCCCGGCAGCAGCTGGACCCCTACGCTGCGCAGCCGCAGGTGCGCATGGGCAGCAACGTGGACCTGCAGCGCTTCGTCCCCGAGCCCTACGGCCTGGAGGACGACCAGCGCAGCCTGGGCTACGACGAGCCCGACTACGGCATGGGGCCCCCGCCTCACTACGGCACCGTGCCCCGCCTGGGCCCCGCGCGCTACGGGCCCCCCCGCAGAGTGGGGTGAGTCTGGGCTCCGTGGGCTCATTCCTAATGACCTTGGTGTGGGGGGTTGTAATGAACCTTGGGGGGGGGGGTCGTCGTAATGACCTTGGTGTTGGGGGTTCGTAATGACCGTAGCCGTGTGCTCTGTGCTCAGGAGCTACGAGGGCGCTCTGGACCGGGACATGAGCGAAATGCATTACTGGGGTGGAGGAGCCCCCCTGGCCCAGGGGGAGAGGGGCAGCATGGCCTCTTTGGACAGCACCCTGCGCAAGGGCCCCCCTCCGACTGGCTGGAGACAGCCGGAGCTACCCGAGGTCATCGCCATGCTCAACTACCGCCTGGACCCGGTCAAGAGCAATGCTGCCGCCTTCCTGCAGCACCTCACCTACAAGAACGACAAGGTAACTACACCCCACCTAGAGGAACAACACTGTAACTACACCCCACCTAGAGGAACAACACTAACTACACCCCACCTAGAGGAACGACAAGGTAACTGCACCCCACCTAGAGGAACAACACTGTAACTACACCCCACCTAGAGGAACGACAAGGTAACTACACCCCACCTAGAGGAACAACACTGTAACTACTCCAAATGAGGGTGTTCAGCTCCCCAGACCCCCCTGGCTGTGCTGTCGGGACATGCTTGCTGACCCTGACCCTAACCCCCAGGTGAAGTCGGAGGTGCGGAGGATGAAGGGGATCCCCTCGCTGGTGTCTCTGCTGGACAACCCCAGAAAGGAGGTGCACCACGCTGCCTGTGGAGCCCTGAAGAACATCTCCTACGGCCGAGACCACGACAACAAGATCGCCATCAAGAACTGCGACGGGGTGCCTGCGCTGGTGCGTCTGCTGAGGAAGGCCACAGACCAGGACCTGACCGACACCATCACAGGTACTTCTACCTGTACCTATACCTGTACATACAACTGACCGACACCATCACAGGTACTTCTACCTGTACCTATACCTGTACATACAACTGACCGACACCATCACAGGTACTTCTACCTGTACCTATACCTGTACATACAACTGACCGACACCATCACAGGTACATACACCTGTACCAATACCTGTACATACACCTGACAGACACCATCCATACACGACACCATCTGTACTATCCTTACCGTCAAAAATCAAGTACATCACCTGTACATCCTGACCGACACCATCACAGGTACTCATTACAACCTGACCTCAACACATCACAGGTACATCATGTACCAATACCTGACGACCCATCCGTAACACCTGCCAACACATCACAGTACCTGTACCTGTTCACACACCTGACCGACACCATCACAGGTACCTATTCCTGTACATACATCTGTACCAATACCTGATCGACACCATCTCAGGTACATACACCTGTACATACACCTGACCGACACCATCACAGGTAACTTGCATACACCTGCATTGTGGGAGCTAGAATCCAGTTTTTTGAGAATGGCCCTCACTCCCCTTCCCCAGGTACCCTGTGGAACCTGTCGTCCCACGACTCGGTGAAGATGGAGATTGTGGACCACGCCCTGAACGCGCTGTCCACGGAGGTGATGGTGCTGCACTCGGGCCTGGAGCAGGGGGGGGCCGAGGAGAGCTGCAAGCCCCGCCACCTGGAGTGGGAGGCGTCCCTGACCAACACCACCGGCTGCCTCAGGTAGGCTCACCTGCGCCAGGCCACAATTAACCCCCCCCCTTACTGAGAGAGCCAGGCAACAGTCACAGCCCACCCACCTTATTGAGAGTTCACAGTAAATGGTAAATGGACTGCATTTATATAGCGCTTTTATCCAAAGCGCTTTACAATTGATGCCTCTCATTCACCCATTCACACACACACTCACACACCAACGGTGAAAGGCTGCCATGCAAGGTACCAATCAGCTCATTGGGAGCAGTTAGGGGTTAGGTGTCTTGCTCAGGGACACTTCGACACGCCCAGGGCGGGGATCGAACCGGCAACCCTCCGACTGCCAGACAGCCGCTTTTACCTCCTGAGCTATGTCGCCCCCCCCTAGCAGTAACCCCCCCTCCCCTGCCCCCCCACCCCCCACTCCCACCCCCTCAGGAACGTGAGCTCGGAGCGCAGCGAGGCTCGCCGTAAGCTGAGGGAATGCACCGGATTGGTCGACTCGGTTATGTACATCGTCCAATCACAGATCGACCGCAAAGAAGTGGATAACAAGGTACCCAGGCTGGATTCATTCTCATGCGAGTGTGTGTGTGTGTGTGTGTCTGGGGGGGGGGGGGGGGGATGGGTGTCTGTATCTTATGGTTTTGTTGAAGCAAACTGCTGCAATTAGGGCTGTTGGTTCTTCTCCTAATAGTACTACACTCTTTTGACAGGCAAATAAAATTATTTATAATTGGGGATAGTTTGTGGAAATATTTTTGTAATTTGTAAATATTTTGTGCGAGTAAGGAGGAAGTGCATCTCTTGTTTCTTTCTCCTGTCTTACAGTGAACATATTTGCTCTTCTTTTAGTAACCATGAGTTTTTTTAATCTGCGTTTTCAGTTGCATGTGTGGTCACTGAGCCTGCACTTGATCATGGTTCCATCTCTGCTCCGTGTCTCTAACAGAGAAGAGATTTTATTTTGGGATTGTGTTTCTTTGTTCCAATGGTCCAAACAGGAGTTTTTGATGTGTTTTATAATTTGGTTCTGACAGTTCTGACAGTATTGCTCCAGCAGATCCAGGTTCTGCTGCAGTCCTTGTTCAGTGGGTGGCAGCAGGACCAGGTCATCTGTATAGAGCGAATTTAACTTCTGTGCTAAGGGTGAGGCCAGGAGCTGAAGACTGTTCCAGTAACACCGCTAACGCATTGGTATAGAGCCGGGATCATCAACTCTGGCCCTCAAATCCAAATCCTGCCCTGGTTCTCTTTTCTTCCGGGTAATTAGTGCTACTGATTGGCCAGATTGGTCTTCACACCTGACTCCCAGGCAAAGGGAGGGTGGAAAACCAGCAGTTCTCGGCCCTCGAGGACCATGAGTTGCTGATCCCTGGTATAGAGATTGAACAATGTTGTACTCAAACTGCAGCCCTGCCTCACCCCACGGCCCTGTGTGAAGAAATTAGTTTTTTTTTTTTTTTGTTTTTTTTACATATTGATTTAATTATGACATACTCTTTACCCCCTACACCATTAGAGGATTCTGATTGTCCCTTGATCATTGATTCAAGTATCTTCAGCTTTTCTCAAAGTAGTAGTTTTTGTTCCAAATTGAGATCATCCTGAGAGAATTCTGTATGTAGTTTTTTAAGTATATGGTTTCTGCGGTTTCTGTATTTGGTTTTTACAGATTTCACCATTTTGAATGGCTGATTCTTTGGGTGTTTTGGGTGTATTCCATTTTTCCCAGAACTGATTTTAACCCCGTAAGAAGTTTCATAAATTAGTTTTTGTTTCTTTAGTTTTAAGGTTTGTTTATAAAATGAAAGAATTTGACGATATTTGAGACTCAGTCGGGATGCTGTGGTTCGTCCCTCAGCTGACGGAGAACAGCGTGTGCCTTCTGCGGAACCTGTCCTATCAGGTCCACCGTGAGATCCCTGGGTTCGAGCGCTACCAGGAGGCCGCGCCCATAAACCAGGGCCCCGCCCCCAGCTCCTCGCAGAAGACTGGCTGCTTCAGCTCACGCAAGGGCAAAGGTCAGCGTGCTACTGCCCCCCAACCCTGCAGCTACTGCCCCCCAACCCTACGGCTACTGCCCCCAAACCCTGCGGCTACTGCTCCCCAACCCTGCGGCTACTGCTCCCCAACCCTGCAGCTACTGCCCCTCAACCATGCAGCTACTGCCCCTCAACCCTGCAGCTACTGCCCCCCAACCCTGCAGCTACTACCCCTCAACCATGCAGCTACTGCCCCTCAACTCTATGGCTACTGCCCTCAACCCTGCAGCTACTGCCCCACCCTGCAGCTACTGCCCCCCAACCCTGCAGCTACTGCCCCCCAACCCTGCAGGCTACTCCCCCAACCCTACAGCTACTGCCCCCAACCCTGCAGCTGCTACCCCAACCCTACAGCTACTGCCCCCCAACCCTGCAGCATGCCCCTCACCTATGGCTACTGCCTACAACCCTGAAGTTATGCCCCCGACCCTGCAGCTACTGCCCCCCAACCCTGCAGCTCTGCCCCCAACTGCAGTTGCTACCCCCAACCCTACAGCTACTGCCCCCAACCCTGCAGCTACTGCCCCCCAACCCTGCAGCTGCTACCCCCCAACCCTGCAGCTACTGCCCCCCAACCCTGCAGCTACTGCCCCCCAACCCTGCAGGTACTACCCCCCAACCCTGCAGCTACTGCCCCCCAACCATGCAGCTACTGCCCCTCAACCATGCAGCTACTACCCCCCAACCCTGCAGCTACTGCCCCCGCAACCCTGCAGCGCCCCTTGCTGGTGTGTGTGGGGATGTGGGGTTTCTGTTGGAAAGGTGCGCTCTGAAGATTTTGGGAGTGTTGGCAGTGATGAGTGGGATCTCTGTTTCTGTGCTGAGTTAAAGGCTCAGTGAGCTCTGTGTCTGCAGTGATTGGAGGATTTGGGGTTCATTGCTGGGGTGTAATACAGCTTGTTGCTTAAAGGGTGTTGGCACTTGGGTGTTTGGGTCATTTCTCATACCAAAATCTCTCTCTCTCTCTCTCTCCTAATTTACCATTAAATTCCCCATTTTTTTCTTTGTCTCCTCGCTCTTTCCTTCCCTCTTGCTGCCTTCTGTCCTGGTAGACGAGTGGTTTTCTAAAGGTAAGAGTTTTCGCTTTTACGTGTGCATGTGCAGCCCTGTCTGCCTGTCTGTCTGACTGTCTGTCTGTCGGTGGTGCATGTGATGCGCAGTGGGCCTCTTTCTCCTGCCTCCGCTCCACCAATCAGAGCAGAGCAGCAGTGGAGGACCCTGTGAGCGCGCTCGTCTGCTTGCCAGTGAAGCGCAGCGTAAATGTTTAACGGCTGCAGCTCGGGTGGCACCTTCGCCAGGGCCTCGGATTGTCCTCACGCTGCGGATAAAATGGCGCTTGGCTGCAGAGTGCGGTCTCTGACGGGTCACTGAGCTTGGCCAAGTAGCCCAAGTATTTATCTGCTGTTGATTGTGAGATGTTACGCCAGTAAAAGATTTCTATTACTTTGCTAAATTATCCAAACCAAACCAGTGAATAGCACAGGTGGTGTCACAGCCATACCTAATCCTTCATTTTAAACTCGCTAGCTGTCCATACATAATGGATATAAGTGTTTAGAATTTGTACTTTTTGATTGCCATAGTTAACTTGGCCTGGTTGTCCTGGCCATGTCTCTGCGTGGCAGTCTGGGAATGCTGCTCATATTAATCGGGCAGATGCTTCCGCTGTATTAAACCAGACGAGACCCTCTGCCTAATGAATGGAATGTAGTTGGCTTGTATTGGCTGTCAACTGGTAGCAGCGCCATCAGCTGCCTTGTTTTGACTGCAGGATCTCGTGCACAATGTTCTCCACCTGCTCATCCATTCGGCTCCCTTATTAGATCACGTGTTTTATTTTTCTACACTGAGGTGTGTGATTGGGTTAAATCTGCAGTGTGGTTGTGTCTGATTGGTTACTCCTGCTCTGTTGGCTGTTGTGTTTACACTGAGGCGTGTGATTGGGTTAAATCTGCAGTGTGGTTGTGTCTGATTGGTTACTCCTGCTCTGTTGGCTGTTGTGTTTAAACTGAGGCGCGTGATTGGGTTAAATCTGCAGTGTGGTTGTGTCTGATTGGTTACTCCTGCTCTGTTGGCTGTTGTGTTTAAACTGAGGCGCGTGATTGGGTTAAATCTGCAGTGTGGTTGTGTCTGATTGGTTACCTCTGCTCTGTTTGCTGCTGCCTTTAGGGAAGAGAGAGGCTGATGACCCCACTGCGGACATGATTGACATTCCAAAGAGGACCACACCCGCCAAAGGTAACATACCGCTGCTCGTGCACCTGTCTGTGCTCAGTTCTAACCCCAGTCTGAACAACTGCTGCACAGTCTTGGTCTGACTGGGATTACGTCTAGCAGTAATTCAGTCCGCTTGTGACAAAGGTTTTGGTTGCCATGGCTACTGGCTTGAAAAACGGGCATAGTGGGCCGTCTTGGTCAGTCAGTTTTCTGCCAAACGATCACCCCTCTTTCACAGTCAGGGAGGTTTCTTCTTGCAGCCGTGCTAGTCATAATTACAGGCAAGCAGGCCAGTCCAGAATTTTTTTTTACCTGCGCGGTGCATGCTGGGATGCCATTTGCTTCCTTAATGGGTTGGCCGCGTGGAAGCCTTTTTTACCCAGCAGCCAGTGCATGGGCCATGCTGATTAGTGTGTCTTTGCCTGCTGGGTAAACTAGAGCAGTTTGGCTGGTCCTGCGCTCGCAGTAACATGTCTCTGCCCCCCCCCACGGTGCAGGGTTCGAGCTGCTGTTCCAGCCAGAGGTGGTGCGCGTCTACACCTCCCTGCTGAAAGAGAGCAAGAACCCCGTGGTGCTGGAGGCTGCAGCTGGAGCCGTCCAGAACCTGTGTGCTGGGCGCTGGACCGTGAGTGACTGCACCCTACCCCCACACCACCGCACCCTACCCCCCCACCACACACCACCGCAACCCTAACCCCCCCACCGCACACCACCGCACCCCTAACCCCCTCACTGCACACCACCGCACCCCTAACCCCCCCACCACACATCACCGCACCCCTAACCCCCCACCACACACGACTGCACCCTACCTCCTCACCGCACACCACCACACCCCTAACCCCCCCACCGCACACCACCGCACCCTACCCCCCCACCACACACCACCGCACCCCTACTCGCCTCTCCCTCCTCCCCGACCACAGCCCAAACATCTGTGTTTCTGTCAGTAGTGTGAGTAATGTGTGTGAGTTGTGTGTGTGTGTGTAATATGTGTGTGTGAGTTGTGTGTGTGTGTGGTAGTGGTGTGTGTGCGTAGAGTGTGTGTGTGTGTGGTGGTGTGTTAAGTGTGTGTGAGTTGTGTGTATGTGTAGTGTGTTGTGGCGTACGTGTGGGTAGTGGTGTGTAGGGTTTGGTGTGTGTGTGTGGATGTGTGTGTGTGTGGTGTAATGTGTGTGTGAGTTTGTAAGTGGTGATGTGTGTGTGTAATATGTGTGTGCGTGTAACGTGTGTGTAATGTGTGTGTGTGTGTAATATGTGTGTGAGTTGTGTGTGTGTGTAATATGTGTGAGTAACGTGTGTGTGTGTATTATGTGTGTGTTAGTTGTGTGTGTGAGTAACGTGTGTGTGGTGTAATATGTGTGTGTGTGAGTAACGTGTGTGTGTGTGTGTGAGTAACGTGTGTGTGTGTGTGTGTGTTTCAGTATGATATTGGGGTGCTGCGAGTGTGTGTGTGTGTGTGTGTGTGTCTCAGTATGGAGTATATCCGCGCGGTGCTGCGGCAGGAGAAGGGCTTGTGTGTGTGTGTGTGTGTAATGTGTGTGTAACGTGTGTGTGTGTGTCTGTGTTCAGTATGACGTATATGTGCGTGTGCGAGAACGTGTGTGTGTGTGTGTGTGTCTCTCAGTATGGACGCTATATCCGCGCGGTGCTGCGGCAGGAGAAGGGCTTGTGTGTGTGTGTGTGTGTGTGTGTGTGTGTGTGTGTGTGTGTGTGTCTCTCAGTATGGACGCTATATCCGCGCGGTGCTGCGGCAGGAGAAGGGCTTGCCGATGATGACGGAGCTGCTGACGCACGGGAACGACCGTGTGGTGCGGGCCATGTCTGGAGCCCTGAGGAACCTCGCCATCGACGCCAGGAACAGGGACCTGCTCGGTGAGTCTGCCTGTGTATTTACACGCGTGTGCCTGTGTATAGCTGTATGTGTTAGCTTGTATATGGTTGTATACATTAGCATGAGTGTAGCTGTATATGCTAGCATTTGTATAGCTGTATACATTAGCATGTGTATAGCTGTATAAGTTAGCATATGTGTATAGCTGTACTTAGCATGTGTATAGTTGTATATGCTAGCATTGTATAGCTGTATACATTAGCATATGTGTATAGCTGTATACGTTAGCATATGTATGCTAGCATTTGTATAGCTGTATACATTAGCATAGGTATAGCTGTATATTAGCATAGGTGTATAGCTGTAGATATTGGTATATGTGTAGCTGCAGCGGTGTGGTGTGTTAGCGCTTTGCTCTCTGTGCAGGGAAGCACGCCGTGCCGAACCTGGTGGCGAACCTGCCGGCGGTGGGACAGCAGCAGCCGGTGCGCGCGCTGTCGGAGGAGACGGTGGTGTCCGTGCTCAGCACGCTGGCCGAGGTGCTGGGCTCCAGCGTGGACGCCGCCAAAACACTGCGCGCCGCGCAGGGCATCGAGAGGCTGGTGCTCATCAACAAGGACGGGTGAGTTATTGCATAGTAATTACACCATATGCAGTACCCAGACAGGTACGTTATTACACAGTAATTACACCACATGCAGTAACCTGGCACACAAGTTATTACACAGTAATTATATGGTAACAGTATGCAGTTACTGGATGGGTACGTTATGACACGGCAATTACATGGCAGTGATGGAATATGCAGTAACTGGACGTGTTGGCTATTGCACAGTAATTACAGCATGGAGTAACCAGTGAGAGCAGAGGTTTGAGAAGCAGGGCAGGTGCTGCGGATTTTGTGTGTGTGTGTGTGACGATGTGGCTGTTCCCGTAGGAACCGGACTGAGCGTGAGGTTCGAGGGGCGGGGCAGGTCCTGCAGACGGTGTGGGGCTTTAAGGAGCTCCGTAAGACGCTGGAGAAGGACGGCTGGAAAAAGACGGATTTCATGGTGAACCTGAACCCCCCCACTGCACCCCGCAGCAACGGGGCCTACGAGGACAGCACCCTGCCACTCATGGATCGTGGTGAGCATCCTGCCCCTAACGGGAGAGGCTAAAGGGGAGGGGCTAAAGGCCTGTAAGGGGAGGGGTTAAAGGCCTGTAAGGGGAGGGGTTAAGGCCTGTAAAGAGGGCAAAGGCCTGTAAGGGGAGGGGCTAAAGGCCTGTAAGGGGAGGGGTTAAAGGCATGTAAGGGGAGGGGTTAAAGGCCTGTAAAGGGAGGGGCTAAAGGCCTGTGAGGGGAGGGGCTACAGGCCTGTAAGGGGAGGGGCTACAGGCCTGTAAGTGGAGGCTTGGGTTAGCCAACAAATAATCAGGTTAACAAGGTAAACACAGCTTCTATCTTCACTTCATGTTAGCGAGATTAAACAATAAATTAAATTTAGAAGAATCGCTAAGTACACATAAGGAAGAAATATACAACACTGTTAACTACTTCTGTTAACCTGCACGTAACCCTCCCCTTAGCTGCTCCTCCCCCTTGGCTCCTCCCCATGGCTCCCAAGTGGTTTCTGAAGCAGGTGCATGTTTAATGCTGTCTGTCTGTCTTGTCTGTCTGTGTAGGAGAGAAGATGGACAGAGAGGCTGACATGATCCCTCTGAATGATATGGGACCAGGTGAGGCTTTGTGGTGTGTGTGTGTGTGTGTGTGTGTGTGTGTGTGTGTAATGGGCTGGTATTAGTGTGTGTGTGTGTGTGTGTTTGTAATGGGCTGGTATTGGTGTATGTTGTTGATGTAAGGTTTCTGTTACAGATGCGTACTCCACACTAGATCCCAGAGAGAGGAGAAATACTTTAGACAATTCTCTGGACATGGCAGACAGAGATGATGTACAGGTAACACACACGCACACGTGCACTCACGAACGCATGTTCACACCCACCCACACACAAACACACACACTCACACGCAGTCTCACACACACACACACACACACACACATTTCTCCTTAGTGGCACACTGTTATCTTTGCTGTCTTTGCTGAAGGGATGGGGATCACTCACTAACTCACTCCTTTCTTCTTTCTCTCTCTCTCCCCTTCACTGACCCCTCTCCCTCTCCCTCTCTCAGGGGGAGTTGTATGGGGCCAGAGTGGGCTCCCTGCCTCTGGTTGACTCTTACGATGGTTAGCCCTAACCCCCCCACACTCCCTGCATGTCACAGCGTGGTACGTGTCTGCATGGCTAGTGTGTGTGTCTGTGTTAGTGCCCCTCCCCTCATGTGATTGGTTAGTTTTTGCTCTGTGTGGTGTCCCGCCCCTCTGATTGCATGTGAGCTGTACAGGCTCTCTCCCTCCCCCCCTCCCCAGATGCTGGTTTCACTAAGCCCAGCCCCCCCAGCTTTTACCGAGCCCTGTCCCCAGACACAGCTTTTACCAAGCCCTGTCCCCAGACGCAGCTTTTACCATGCCCTGTCCCCAGACACAGCTTTTACCAAGCCCTGTCCCCAGACACAGCTTTTACCATGCCCTGTCCCCAGACACAGCTTTTACCAAGCCCTGTCCCCAGACGCAGCTTTTACCATGCCCTGTCCCCAGACACAGCTTTTACCAAGCCCTGTCCCCAGACACAGCTTTTACCAAGCCCTGTCCCCAGACACAGCTTTTACCATGCCCTGTCCCCAGATGTAGGTTTCACTAAGCCCCACCCCTCATTCAGGTTTCACTAAGCCCTGTCCCCAGACACAGCTTTTACCAAGCCCTGTCCCCAGACGCAGCTTTTACCATGCCCTGTCCCCAGACACAGCTTTTACCAAGCCCTGTCCCCAGACACAGCTTTTACCATGCCCTGTCCCCAGACACAGCTTTTACCAAGCCCTGTCCCCAGACACAGCTTTTACCATGCCCTGTCCCCAGACGCAGCTTTTACCATGCCCTGTCCCCAGACGCAGCTTTTACCAAGCCCTGTCCCCAGACGCAGCTTTTACCATGCCCTGTCCCCAGACACAGCTTTTACCAAGCCCTGTCCCCAGACACAGCTTTTACCAAGCCCTGTCCCCAGACACAGCTTTTACCATGCCCTGTCCCCAGACGCAGCTTTTACCAAGCCCTGTCCCCAGACGCAGCTTTTACCATGCCCTGTCCCCAGACGCAGCTTTTACCAAGCCCTGTCCCCAGACGCAGCTTTTACCATGCCCTGTCCCCAGACACAGCTTTTACCAAGCCCTGTCCCCAGACACAGCTTTTACCATGCCCTGTCCCCAGACCAGCTTTTACCAAGCCCTGTCCCCAGACACAGCTTTTACCAAGCCCTGTCCCCAGACAGCTTTTACCATGCCCTGTCCCCAGACACAGCTTTTACCAAGCCCTGTCCCCAGACGCAGCTTTTACCATGCCCTGTCCCCAGACACAGCTTTTACCATGCCCTGTCCCCAGATGTAGGTTTCACTAAGCCCCACCCCTACACCCAGCCACAGGTTTCACTAAGCCCCACCCCCACCCCCAGCAACCGATTTCACTAAGCCCCACCCCCAGCCACAGGTTTCACTAAGCCCTGCCCCTCAGACGTCAGGTTTCACTAAGCCCCTCCCCTCAGATGCAGGTTTCACTAAGCCCCGCCCCTCATGCAGGTTTCACTAAGCCCCTCCCTCTTTCTCTCTCCCTGCTGCAGAAAAACTGATGGTCTGCATCACTCAGAGAGACTTGCCTGCCGCCTGCCACTGCTGACCTACAGGAGAGACCGCATAGAGACCACACACCCTACAGGAGAGACCACTCAGAGACCACACACCCCATGAGAGAGACTGCACCCCTACAGGAGAGACCGCATAGAGACCACACACCCCTTGATAGAGACTGCACCCCTACAGGAGAGACCGCACAGAGACCACACATGCATCTGAGAGAGACCACACATAAACCACACACCCCATGAGAGAGACTGCACCCTAACAGGAGAGACTGCACAGCTATTAAAGAGCATGCACATTACAGACTGGCTGTGTGTGCTGTCCCCTGTGCTGCAGTGTTGTCTGCCCTCACAACTGGCACCCATCGGGACTCGATCCCATACCCATCTGTCCTCTGTGCAGGTCACTTATGACTCTGCAGCCATTCGACCTCCCTAGTAAGACAGCTGTGAGGTCTCTCCTCTAAGACCAGGGGGCCCCACTGACCCAACAACCCAACACCACTACAGCTGTGAGGTCTCTCCTCTATGACCTGGGGGCCCCACTGACCCAACAACCCAACACCACTACAGCTGTGAGGTCTCTCCTCTATGACCTGGGGGCCCCACTTGCCCAACAACCCAACACCACTATATAGCTGTAAGGCCACTCCTCTAGGACCAGGGGGCCTCACTGACTAAACAACCCAACACCACTGTAGAACTGTAAGGTCTCTCCTTTTAGACCAGGGGGGCCCAGTGACCAAACAACCCAACACCACTGTGCAACTGTGAGGTGTCTCCTCTGGTGAGTGGTGTAGTGTACCAGGGAGGAGCCTCTGGGCAGTGTTCAGATGGCCGGTCCCTGTAGGCTGTGGGAATCTCTTGGGCACAGCAGCAATCTGTAAACAGCGCAGTCTCCATCTTTATTCAAAGCTCTCTTTCCTCAAAGCACTCTTTTTCTGACAATCATAATTACTGCTGATGTGGTAATGATTCGTAGTGTTGACTCTTCACAAGGGGGCGTGTCTTCCTGCTGATGCCATCCTCCTTACTCCCTCCCCCCTGCATCCAGCCTCGCAGCTCATTGGACGTTTGTTTTGGACCCTTTCCTGTAAATACAATTTAGCAGTTGTGGCCCCGCAGTATGTAAATTGAGAGAGACTGTGGTATAGAGCTTTCCTGTTGATTTATACTGCTTTAGATTGATGAGCTTTCTCTGAACTTAAGACCGTCTGTGTCTCCTCTCCACCTCCCTCATACTTTAATATCCTTTCCTTCCCCCTCCTATTCTGTTCTCACTCTCCTTCACCTCCCCACCCCCCCCCCCCCTCCTATGTCAATGTGGCACCGGCTCCTTGTAAATCTGTGAACATCCGCTCTCTTATCTGTAAAAACTCCATATTGGAAGCCAAAATGAGCCATTAGCTGAAGTTGAGCATGAATTTAGGATCCTTTCAGACCCTCTGTAGCCTCAGGTTTAGTAGAAAAATCTACAGATGAATGTTTGGTCCTACAATATAGGCACTGGGAGTCTGATCGTCAGCCTCGTTCTGGGTGTGGTCGGGCTGATGACATTATTTGGATAATAGTGCGTTTTATGTATTTATGTAGAATGAAAGTACCTGATATATCCCCGGGGGCGGGAGTCCTGTTTAATCTGAACTGAAACGGCCGCAGATTAATCATCTTAATTTGTTGTCCAAGGGGTTCGCGAGGTCAAGGTTACTTACTGTGCCAGATGGGACTGCATTAAGACCAGGGTCTCTGCCAGTATTGATGGGATTTGTAGTTTTTGGTCTTGTGACTGTGGACTTTACTGCAGTAATGAGGCATCGCTGCAGAAATATGGCTGTTCATCTTGGTCTCAGAACCCAGGAAGTGGCTGAATAAACACTACAGTTAGGCACTGCCCACACACAGGGTTTGCCATCACACTATGGCTAGGCTCCCACACAGGTTCCACACCACCACACAGGGTTTGCCATCACACTACGCTAGGCTTGCCCACAGGTTTGCATCACCACGGTAGCCCCCACACACAGGGTTTGCCATCACACTGCGGCTAGGCTCCGCCCACGCACAGGGTTTGCCATCACACTACGGCTAGACTCCGCCCACACACAGGGTTTCCTATAGCCTTACTACTTTATTTAAACCCTGCCTGAAAGGACGGCTGGTTTGACTGGTGATTGATTAGTTCCTGGAGGCCGTTTGCTCTGATAAGGCTGGCGCTTGGCGGATTGCCGCTGGATGTGCTGTGTCTCAGCGCTGCAGTGGGTCTGAAGGCCGTGTCTGCAGGGCGGGCTCAGAGACCGTTGGAGGGACTGAGGGCCGGGCGCATGGGGGAGGGGGACAGAGTGGGTGCCTTTCTCACCGCTTTACAATTTGGGAGAAATTTTATGTTCAGGAGTGATTGGGAGTATAGACCTGATCTTTTTTTTGTTTTATTTTGTTTTTGATAAAAAGAATTAAGCACATATAACTTTATATGAAAAGAAAATCCTTTTTAATTTTTTCTTTTTTTTTTCGTTCGGGTTTTTATGCATTTTTTATATATATATTGTCTTAAGATTTGGGGATTCTTGTTTTGAGGGTGCGGTTGGTAAATGCTTATGCAATCAGTTTTTTTTATTCTGAAATTATATGGATGATTTCTTTAAGCGGAGGCCATGGCTCAGCTTTTCAGCCATTATAACACTAATTGATAGTTAAATCATTAAAAAACATCTCTTTGCCTTCTTTAAAGTTGCACATTTCTTTCACTGAAGTATGTAACTAGCAATACTGTTTTCTTTGTTTTTTAAATAAAAATCTTTTTTTTCAGAGCTGACTTTGTGCTGTGATTTCTGAGTGCATGAAGGTGGCGTGATGTTGAAGTGAGAAGCATGTGTTTGATGTGCAGGCTGTGCTGTGTGTGGTTAAGTCAGCCTTACCCTGAGTGTGAATGTGAGATGGCCACATTAACACCTGTGCAGAGCCTACTCTTCCACGCACAGAATTGTGCGGCTACAACTCAACATATAAAGCATGCAGACTTGGGGAAGAGGTTTCAGTTTTTGTTCAACAAAACATTAAAATGGGCAAGAAGTGTGATCCAAGCAGCTGGTCAGAGGAGAAGGGGAAGACTTGTTCGAGTTAACAGAAAGGACACAAATGCTCAAATAATCGCTGTTTACAACAAGGTGTGCAGAAGGGCATCTCTGAATGCACAGCGTGTCGAACCTTGAAGTGGATGGGCTACAGGAAGTGACCGCGCCGGTTCCCACTGCGGTCAGTTAAGAACCGCAAGACTAGGCTGCAGCGGCCACATGATCACCAAAACAGGACAACTGAACACTGGAAATCTCCTTGTCTCACAAATCTTGATTTCGGTTGTGACCGGCTGATTGTGGGGTCAGAATTTGCCTTGTGTTAGAGGACCTGTAATATTCAGGCGCTGCCTACATTTACTGTTGTTGGCTTCAACTATAATCCTATTACAGTTAACATTTCTGGTACAAATCTAGGCATCTACACACTATTTTAAAATATTTCTTATTTATAATCAAACGTTTCAGTTTTTAAAATGCAAATTTTGCGTGCAATACGTTTCTCACCTGACTTAAAATCGCGGATTGTAAAATGATGGCAAAATCGTGTTTTCCCTGTAGAATTTAGACAAGTAAAGTTGAAGTGCCAAGGCCAGGCATGCTGCCACCATTGCGGATCGAACTGTAAAGGTCAGACATTTTTATGGTGACCGTCCAGGTGTGGAACCGTCGCCCGAAAAAGAGCCGAAATGGCCAGCAGTTTCCCAACATCCCCCTCTATTGTTTCTCAACGGTTGACGTTAGCGCGTGTAAAAATCGAACCTGCTAGCTATATCACCGTTCTAAAAAATAAAATAAACCATAGCAGCAAGAATACGTCTCGAAAACATTTGTTGATTTATATTCTAAGCTAAAGTTGCTTTGACTAAGAACTCTAAAACGACTTTAAGCGAACTTTCCACAGGTAAGCAGGTGCACTTTTTAGAACTTGTGTGTTTTCCCTGAACCCTTGGAGTTCATTGGCGAACGGTTTGTGGTGTGTTTGTGGCCCACAGGTTAGCCAGCTCTGGTTGGAATTCAATACCACTGAGCTGCACATTAGCAAGTTTGTCGTGTGTTCTGCCCCGGGAGTCGGCATGAAGCGATCAGAAATTTCTGGCCTAGCTGCTAGCTAACGCCTTAGCGAGCGTCATACAGCAGGGGTGCGTTAGCTGGGGATGTGTGTGCCGTTATCTGGATTTATGTTTGCATTACCAGCAGGTAGTCGAAATAACACGGTCCTAATCCCTTTATCGCTGCCCATTCTGAGGCATTAAAAGTTTGTTAAAGTAGGATCAGAGTCGGCTTCTGGTTTCATTCTGTTGATGTGCTGCAGTTTAGCTGTTTTGACAGGAGTTTTTTTTTTTTTTTGGACCAGATTAAAGTTCTTTACCAACAAACAGCTTGTCACTGCTAAATAACAAGCAAGCTAGTTCAAAAACATTGTTTGGCCGTTTTTCATGTTGCAGTTTTTACCTGTTAGCAAACGTTAGACTTGCTATACAGCTGAGTATGAAGCTAATTGGCGTGTAGCAGCCAGAAAGGTAACCAGCAGTGTAAGTCTGTGTAACTTGATGCCGGTTTTGCGTGTCCTGTTTTCAGTACGCTGCTCAGCCGATGTCGTTATGGACCAGCTAGAAACCCGTTGTGCCTGTTATGGCGAAATACTGAGGAGGTCTATGGGGGTTGCAGTTACAAAACACAAAAAATGATTAATTGAATTTTATTTCAGGATCTTTAATCTGTCTGCGTTTTGTTCCGCAGTCACACTCAGCCTTTGATTCCGCCTCCTCTCCCCGCTTCCTGCCTACGTGTATTTTATTCAGTTCAGTCATAATTTAACGTAATTCATTTATTGTGATATTGATCCCTCATAGAGGAGAAACTATTAGCCGGCGTAACGTCTCCAATACTGTGACATTTGCGAAAAGGAACAGTTCACTGGACCAAGTTGCACGTTGTCGAACGGGCTGAACTGAATGAGTTGCGCTAATAATGTTAGAACTTTAAACCTAATAAACAGATCTTCCTCAAACCGTACGGCTTACTTAAACGTCGACAACCAAGACATTTTTATTGGGGACAGAATTACTAGTCATGTTATCGAAGTCGTGTTAATGAAATGACTGGCTAATGGTAGTTTCTGTCCGTGTTCTTGATTACGGTTGCTATTGTTGCTGGCACACAGTGTCTGTAAAGTCAGAGCGCTGTGAATCCAGTAACAAGTTTGGCTTGTTACTGATACAGCCCCAGGCCATACAACCCATTTGACTGAGATGGATCTCCAACAAGCAAGCAGACGGGAAATAGCTTTGTTTAATGTGTTAAATTTTTAAACACAACCTTTACTCATGACATGTGGACCAGCCGCGTGTGGTTGTGAAATGGAGGTGCGTGCTTAGGGAACTGGGGTTGTGTCTCAGCGATTGCAGGTTTGATTTCCCAGCAGATGCCTGGCTGAGTGAATGGGTTGCAAGTGTGATGTGTGCATTTTGGACGTGCGGCGGTGTGATGTAGATGACAGCTCCCCCCTGTGGCAGGGTGGAGATGTGGCGGTGGAAGAGGCCCGGGTTCGAGCAGACGCTGCTGGGGGAGCTGCAGAGGCAGCAGAGACGCAGTCTGTTCTGCGACACCCTCCTGCAGGCTGAGGGTGAGCAAGCACCTGTACTCCACCTGGCATCTCAGCGCAGTGACCCAGTACTCACCCTCCGCCCTCCCCCACCCCCGCTCTCTCTCCCTCCCTCCCTTTCCCTCTTCCTCGCTCACCCTCCCACCCACTCTCCCTCCCTCCCTTTCCCTCTCCCCACTCACCCCCCCCCCCCCCTCAGGTATCTCCGTTCCGGCTCACAGCTGTGTGCTGGCCGCGCTGAGCCCCGCCCTGGCGCAGGTTCTGTGCAGTGGCCCCGCCCCTCCCCCTGGGCGGAGCCGGCTGCTGGAGCTGCAGGCCGTGGGGGCGGAGCCTCTGCTCAGGCTGGTGGGCTTCCTGTACTCGGGCCGGCTGCAGGGGGAGGGGCCTGCCGAGCGGGAGGAGCTGCTGCAGGCGGCCGCCAGCCTGGGCATCCAGGGGCTCCTGGAGGAGGAGGAGAGGGGAAGAGGAGAGGGGGAGGGAGGGAGGAGTGGAGAGGGGGGGAGGAGAGGAGAGGGGGAGGGAGAGAGGAGAGGAGATGGGGGGAGGAGAGGAGAGGGGGAGGGGGAAGGGCCAGGCACCATCAGTGGCACACAGATAGACACAGATGTGGGCATGCCAAAACCTCCTCACCCTCTAACCATGACGTCACCGTCCCTCCCCACACCGGGCAGTGCTGACGGGCAGTGCCAGGCCCGCTCTTCCACAGTGCCACCAGAGAGCAGCGATGACTATTTTGCTCTATCGTCATCTGCAGCCCCTGGGCAAATTGGCATCTCGCCAACAAAGGCAGGCTCTGCTCCTGTGGCGCTGAGTGATGATGTCACGGCTGCCCCACTCATGGGCTGTGCCTCTGCTCTTGCCCCGGATGCAGGTTCTGTTGCCCCCTCCCCCGCTGACTTGTGTGGCTCTGCTGGTGTTGGTGCAGCCCGTGAAGGGTCCGGTTTCCCCCCAACTCCTGTGTTTCCAGCCAAGAGCTGCAGCCCCACAGCCACAGAGTCCAGGGGTGGGGCTGTCCTCAGCAGCGGGGGCGGGGCTGTCCTCAGCAGCGGGGGCGGGGCTGTCCTCAGCAGCGGGGGCGTGGCTGTCCTCAGCAGCGGGGGCGTGGCTGTCCTCAGCAGCGGGGGCGTGGCTGTACTCAGCAGCGGGGGCGGGGCTGTCCTCAGCAGCGGGGGCGGGGCTGTCCTTGACAGTGGGGGCAGGGCTGTCCTCAGCAGTGGGGGCGGAGCTAGGCAGGGTTGGGGTGGAGATAGGGCGGAGCAACGTGAGCAGGGGGGCGGAGCTAGGCAGGGTTGGGGTGGAGATAGGGCGGAGCAGTGTGATCATGGGGGCAGTCTCAGTCCGGGCAGCAGCTGTTTTCTGATTCCCAGCTGCACTGTGCGGGGAAAGGTGGGGAGGATGAGGAGCAGAGGGATGAAGGGCAGGGCCCGGCAGAGGGATCGACGCATATCCATCAAGATCAGACTGAGGCGGCAGTCCAGTGGCGAGCTGTGGGAGATCGTCAGTGTGCGGGAGGAGGGCGCGGTCTCTACCCCCAGGGGCGGGCACTCCAGCAGTAGGGGGTGGGGCCTGAGACATCGGCAAAACCAGCCCACGCTCAGCAGACTCGCCCGGAGCAAGGTGGGTGGGCCTTTGTTTTTCTTTTATTTTTTTTTAGCTCTTCTGCTTTAACTAGTACAGTGTGCCGGGGTTGTCTGGTCTATTGGTCATTTCTGCCCTGGCATTTGGATCTTTATATGTAGGTGTCTGTGTTTGATTTAAAGGTTTTTTTTTTCTTTGTGCTGTGGGGTCTGCCAGGGCCCGGGTCTGACAGACATTCTCCTGCTAATATAGCTACAGACCCAGTACAGAGCAGCACATGCATGTCCAACAGCTGGGAAACAACCATACATGACCACAACAACCGTACACAACCATATATGACCACAACAACTGTACACAACCACAACAACCGTACACAACAATACATGACCACAACAACCGTACACAACCATACGTGACCACAACAACCGTACACAACCATACGTGACCACAACAACCGTACACAACCATACATGACCACAACAACCATACACAACCATACGTGACCACACCAAACATACACAACCGTAAATGACTGCAAACGACCATAAAATGACCATAAAATGACTGTTTCAGCTCTTATAAAAGGCAGAAGGATGGATTTCTAGCCGGAGTCTAGGAGCTTGTTCGGAAACGGTTTCGATGGCACTAGCGTACCACTGGGTACACCCAATGAACTCAGTGGTGCTGTGATTGTGTTTGTGTTGCATGGTGATGACTAGAGTATTAGTTAGGCATCTGAGCACAGAACACGATAAAGGATCCTCACAGTTCACTTCAGTAGCGAGCCGACCAGTCCTTCACCCAACATACAGTCAAATAAGGGTCGAGTTCTGAAGGAAACAGAGACCGCTGTCCACACAGACGTCTTTCCGTATCAGTTTGTATCTGTTTTTATGCAATGAGGCTTTATTACCCTCTCCTTCCCTCCCCCCCCCCACCCCCGCAGGATGGTCTCCCAGAGGTGAAGAGGCCGAGTGGGCTCTCAGTGGGCTCCGCCCTCCCCCAGAGGATCTGCAGAGGCCTGTCACTCACCCCTCCATCCACCATGACCTCACCCCCAACCCATACTCATCTCCCCCCTCCCCCTCCCCACAGACCCGTCCCTCTTCAGCACATCCACCCTGCCCACAACCCTGTGCCCCTCCCCCCAGCTCCGCCCATCCCCGAGGACTCCGACGAGCAGATCGAAAAACTCCTGGATGACATCATGATGGGTCTCAACATCCTGCCCCCCATCGTCGTGGAGACGGATGCTGGTGGCCATGGCGACAGCAGGATTCTGGAACCCTCACCAGGAGCTTTTGGAACCGGCGCTTCTGGCCCCTGTCCTTACCAGTGCCCCCAAATCACAGAGTCACCAAGGCCGAAGAACAGTGAGAGGATTACTCAGTGTGAACGCTCATTGTGAATGCTCAGTGTGAATGCTCAGTGTTAATGCCCAGAATGAACAGTCAGTGTTGATTCTCAGTGTGAATTCTCATTGTGAACACTCAGTGTTGATGCTCAGTGTGAATCCTCAGTGCTAATGCTCAGTCTGAACAGTCAGTGTTGATGCTCAGTGTGAATTCTCATTGTGAATGCTCAGTGTTGATGCTCAGTCTGAACAGTCAGTGTTGATGATTGGTGTTGATGCTCAGTGTTGATTCTGAGTGTTGATGCTGAGTGTGAATGCTCAATGTGAACACACTGCACTGTGTAAATGAGATTCTGTTTAAATAAGGTATAATTTAACACAGAGTTTACAGCTCACACAGAGCTGGGTGCGCTAGCAGGGCTAAATCTGGGCCTGTGTCTTTCTGTTCAGTGTTGAGTACCTGAATTTTAAAATCAGTATTTGCCCCATGATGCGAGCCGCCATGTTTG
Organism: Anguilla rostrata; assembly: GCF_018555375.3. NCBI lineage: Eukaryota > Metazoa > Chordata > Actinopteri > Anguilliformes > Anguillidae > Anguilla > Anguilla rostrata. The sequence goes on along the minus strand of NC_057937.1, from coordinate 63,866,885 downwards.
AAACATTCATAGACCCGCTCAGTTCAGGAAGTCTAGTGACAGCTTGTTCTGTATTCTTAGCCACCTTCAGCCATTGGTGCTCAGTTTGTGTGGGTATGGCACATTTCTCCAATCAGTGACCTGTTTTCCACAGGGCTGATGTGCTCAAGGACTCAGGATGGCCCTTTTCCCACCAACCGCCAATCCAGGTACATAAGTTCCCATGAGACTACATATCCCAGGGTTCCCCAGCAAGCCTCGGACGAGCTGCATATCCTGGATCGCTTCCTGTTTTCACGGGAGAATCACGCGGATGGGGCCTGGGAGAGATCTGCACTTGGACACAGTGACGGTGGAGTTGCAGTCACCAGCGGAGACCTAGGGAGTCTGACCCAGCCTGGAGCTGGCACAGGTGGGCACCCAGCAACCAGCATCACACCAGCAACCAGCGCAATCTCGAAGGCCCCTTCTGTTCCGGCGGCCCAGTCAACACTGGGCCACTCCTCATCTCCCTGGAGAGAACTACGAATCCCAGAGTTCCTCTCTCCACCTCCGCCCATCAGGTTCAGGATGGATGAGCTGCGCCTGCCGGACTGTCTCTCTCCTCTCGGCGCAGAAGCAGGGCTGCCCCCCTCTGCTTCTCCCCCCTCAGGCCCAGCCCCTCTGCCTCCCCAGCCCCTCCCACCGTGGCTCTGTCCCTTCCCCGTCCCACTGCACGTCCTGTCCACCCCCCTACCTGACGGACTACAAGTCCCATCATTCCTCTGTCCACCCAAGCGCAGACGAGGGCAGCACGGCAGCCCAAGGGGAGTGGCTAGGGGGGGCCGGACAGGGGCTGTGGAAGAGGCCGGAAGGAGGAAGATTGTGACCCGTGGATTGCCTTTGGATGAAAGGAGGAAAAGGAAGGGATGGAAAGAGGAAGAAAGCGAGGAGCAGAGAAGCCGAAAGAAGATGAAGCAGGCAGTGAGCCACGGAGGAATACAGAAAATGGGGCGGAGCATGGGCGGGGCCAGCTATGTTGGGCGGGGCAGGGGCGGGGCCAGCAGTGTTGGGCGGGGCAGGGGCGGGGCCAGCAGTGTTGGGCAGGGCAGGGGTGGGGTCAGAAGTGTCGGGCGGGGAAGGGGTGAGGCCAGCTGTGTTTGGTGGGGCAGAGGCAGGGCCAGCAGTGTTGGGCGGGGCTGGGACGGGGCCAGCAGTGTTGGGCAGGGCAGGGGCGGGTCCAGCAGTGTTGGGCAGAGCAGGGGTGGGGCCAACTGTGTTTGGTGGGGCAGGGGCGGGGCCAGCAATGTTGGGCAGGGCAGGGGCGGGGCCAGCAGTGTAGGGCGGGGCAGGGGCGGGGCCAGCAGTGTTGGGCAGGGCAGGGGTGGGGCCAGCAGTGTTGGGCGGGGCTGGGGCGGGGCCAGCAGTGTTGGGCAGGGCAGGGGCGGGGCCAGCAGTGTTGGGCAGAGCAGGGGTGGGGCCAGCAGTGTTGGGCGGGGCTGGGGCAGGGTCAGAAAGCCCCTGACAATGAGTGACTGTGCACCCACACACTTTGAGGCCTCCTTGGTGAAGCCTGACCGAGCCAGCGTCTGCGCAGTCACACTGCGGAATGCTAACGTCTGCTCAAGGAGAGCAGCCGGCTGTGCGGAAAACATTCGAGAGTCGGATAGATTCGCAGGGAAGCCAAAGAAGCCTTGTATCTGCGCAGATGAAGCCAAGACAGCTGCAGTCTGCACAGGTAAAGTGAGGAGGACTGTGGTCTGCGCAGCTGGACTGAAGAGGTCTGTGGTCTGCGCAGCCGGACTGAAGAGGTCTGCGGTCTGCGCAGCCGGACTGAAGGGGTCTGCAGTCTGCGCAGATGGGCTGAAGAGTTCTGCAGTCTGCGCAGATGGGCTGAAGAATTCTGCCGTCTGCGCAGATAAAGTACGGAAGTCGGATGTCTGTGCAGACCAGGCGGGCGGAGCTCTGCCAGTAAAGCAGCAGGAGGTCTGCCTGCAGAGAGTCAGACCAACACTGTCAACCCTGAGCTGCACCCCTGGGCCAGAGGGTCCCCCAAAGCGAGGCCGAGGCAGACCACCTAAGAAAAGGAAACTGGACGAGGAGACCACAGGACCGGTGTCCATTTTGGCTCCGGGCGGCTCTGTTGGACAGGTGGGAGAGCATGGGCACAAATCACAGAGGAAGTGGAGGAGGGTGATCATACCCAGCAGCCAGACGCCTTCCATGAGGACCCCCAAAAGCAGAGCATGCTGGGAAGATGAACCCGGGACCCCGTTGGCTGTGGCCCAGCTGAGCAGCATCTATGGAGAGGAAGAAAGGGAGGGGGCCAGGGGAAAGAAGGAGGCAGGTGGAGAGAGAGACGTGGAGGAGAATGAGGGTGAGCAGACGGCAGGAGAGATGGGGATAGTTCAGCGGGGGGAGATGAGCTGGGATGGAGTGATGGAGGAGAGAAGGGAAGGAAGGATGGAAGACCCTGATCCACAGAGGAGCAGGAAGGACGGAGGTGTGGAGGAGAACTGCAGGACTGGCGGGGGGAGGGCGAACGATGAGGAAGAGAGTGGGGGGGCGGAGCTGGGGGTGGGGGAGCAGGTGGGAGAGACTACAGAAGGCCAGGCCACACCCACAGCTGAGGAAGAGGAAGACCAGGCCACACCCACAGCTGAGGAAGAGGAAGACCAGGCCACACCCACAGCCGAGAGAGAGGAAGACCAGGCCACACCCACAGCTGAGGAAGAGGAAGACCAGGCCACACCCACAGCTGAGGAAGAGGAAGACCAGGCCACAGCCACAGCTGAGGAAGAGGAAGACCAGGCCACACCCACAGCCGAGAGAGAAGAAGACCAGGCCACACCCACAGCCGAGAGAGAGGAAGACCAGGCCACACCCACAGCCGAGAGAGAGGAAGACCAGGCCACAGCCACAGCTGAGAGAGAGGAAGACCAGGCCACAGCCACAGCTGAGAGAGAGGAAGACCAGGCCACAGCCACAGCTCAGAGAGAGGAAGACCAGGCCACAGCCACAGCTCATGCAGATGCAGTCAGATACAGTGAGACTGTGTGTGATGTCATCGCTGCAGAGAACGAGGATGAGGAGGTGGAGGTAATGGGAGAGGGAGGAAGTACCCCCCGGGCCCAGCCCCCCCAGCCCCAGCGTCCCCGGGCCCAGCCCACAGGGACAGAGCTGATAGACCTGCCCTCGGGGACAGAGCTGATAGACGTGGTTATGGGGACAGAGCTGATAGATGTGCCCACGGGGACAGAGCTGATAGACGTGCCCACGGGGACAGAGCTGATAGACGTGCCCACGGGGACAGAGCTGATAGACGTGGTTATGGGGACAGAGCTGATAGACGTGGTTATGGGGACAGAGCTGATAGACGTGCCCACGGGGACAGAGCTGATAGACCTGCCCACGGGGACAGAGCTGATAGACGTGGTTATGGGGACAGAGCTGATAGACGTGGTTATGGGGACAGAGCTGATAGACGTGCCCACGGGGACAGAGCTGATAGACGTGCCCACGGGGACAGAGCTGATAGACGTGGTTATGGGAGACTCCACAGCCATTCTGGAACGAGTGACTCACGCAGAACGAAGGGAGCTGGACGGAGTGAGAGTGGGAGGAGGCGTGGAGAACAGCGTCATCAGACAGATGGGGCCAACGGAAGGAGGGACCGGCCAAGAACAGAGAGGGAGTGACGGAGAGGGGGCTGACCCTGCCGGAGGAGAGACTGAGAGGAGGAGGACGGAGGAGGAGGGGCCCGGCCAATCACAGCCAGGTGAGAGTGGCCACACCCAGCAGCCGTCCTGCACAGGTACACTCCTCCTTCCAGAACCTCCCTGACTTAAGAACACCCCTGACTTCAGAGAGCAGGTTTATTTTGAGAAAACTTTTTTTTGAGACTAGCACGTACATTTGGGGAAGCTAATTCAGAAGTTTAATTCAGAGAATTAGCTTACTTTGAGAAATAAATTGCAGGGACTAGTGTAATTTGAGAGCTTAATTTATTGAGGGAACTGGATGATTAAGAATTCTGTGTAGTTTGTTTCAGTGGAGAACTATGTTCACGGATCGACACTTTGGCTGCTCCTCTTTAAATGTTAACTAAAAACTGGCCAAAGTAATGAATCAATTTAAAACATTTCCAAAGGAAAGTGATCGTTTTTTGGTGAGACAGAACAGTAACAGACAGACCTCTAGGGAGTGTCATTATGCCAAATTTGGTTTCAGTTTATTGGTACGTCCGCCATTTTGGCTTTTTATTTCTATGATGCTAATAACAGTCAGTTTTCACCAGCGATTAGAAAAGGTTCAGGGAACGGAAACAAAAACGAAATACATTTTTCATGGAACAAAAACCAAAACAGAAACAAAATCATTTTCAGGTGTTCCGGAGAGAAAACCGGTTGTAAACCGGTTAATAACGTTATGATATTTTATTAGTTTTTTTTTTCTCCTTGCAAACCTCAAGCTTCAGTCCAGTTTGTTAAAAGTCAGGCCCTGTAACTAGGCACTCATCTTAGGGCAGTGGTCTCCAACCCTGGTCCTGGAGAGCTACAGGGTCTACTGGTTTTTATTGTGACTCTAAACTTCATGAATCAATTAGAGCAGTTGATTACACTGTTAACTCAACTCACCTGGTGTCTTGGGTCTCAATTGGGTGCCGTTTACTATTGCTATGACAACACTTTCATGATTTTGTTGCACTTTTGGACTTTTTTTTGCATGTGTAGATACCATTGTGACATCATCACGAGAATGTTACTAAGCATTATTACATTAATTTATGTGGACTGAATGCTGGAACAGAAACATTATGAAACGGTTTTTGTTCAGAACGAAACAAAATGAAAACATAATCCCTGGTATTCACAGGTGTGAATTAGGGTGTGAGGTGTGCTGTCATTTGACTAGTGGTCTTTCCAGGGTCAGAGAGGAGAGATGGTGTGACCTTGAACCTGTCTGACCCATGCTGGGCGGTCAGGGAGAGGTCAACAGGAAGCTGGGAGCTGGACGAAGAGGAAGTGGAGGTGGATGTGATCGAGTGTTCTAGCCCCGCCCCTCCGCCCATTGACCTGCTACTGGAAACCACGGGGGTGGAGCTGTGTGACAGGGAGCCATCTGAGGAAGAGGAGGGGGAGGTTGACGTGATCGGAGAAACAGACTAGGCCTCGCTCCCGCGTCCTCTGTGTGCCAGGAAGTGAGTTTTCATCCCGTGGTGTCAGGGCGAGGAGTGTGTGACGTGCTCGCTGCTGACGCTCTTTTCTTCTCTTCTTTTGTCTGTGCGGTGCTGTGCCCCCCCTTAAAGCGCGGGCGGGGGGGGGGGGGGGGGGGGGGGGGGGGGGGGACTTCCTGATTGCAGGCTCCTGCTTCTCAGCTTTAGTTCTGACGTTTTTATTTCTGTCAGTTCTGGAGACTGATTCAGAGGGCAGTGTTTCATTTTGGGGCCCGTGGGCACTGTGGTTAGGGTAGAGTATGCGTGCGTGCGTGAGTATGTGTGCGTGAGTGTGTGTGCGTGCGCACGCATGTGTGTGCTTGTGTGTGTGTGTGAGCGTGTGCGTGTTTGTGTGTGTGTGTGTACGTTTGTGCTAGTAAGATATAGTGTGGCAGTAACCCCAGCTGAATTGTTTCCCACAGTATGAAGACTGTGTGTGACAGGAAGTACCTGCCAACCCCCCCCCCCCCCCGAAAGGCGGAGCTGTTGCCGAGGGGTGTGGCCTGGACTGCAGAGGGGGTGGAGCTGATGGCCCAGGAAGCTGGTGGGATATGAGCAGGCTGCTTGGGGCTGTATGCTGGACACACTTACACACACTCCTGCACACACTACCCTAACCACATAACCTCTTACACACACTACCCTAATCACATAACCTCTCACACACACTCACACACACACTCCTGCTCACATTACTTCAGTCCTATAATCACTTTCACACTACATTCTCACAATTACTCTCTTAAAAGTGCAATGCTCAGTTGAAAACCTATTCACATGCACACACATATGGCCGTATTGATATTGTTGTTTGTGAAATATCACGTTGCTTTTGTTCCCAAAACACTTCACCCATAAGTATAAGCTTTGTTGATCAAATGTTTTTTGTTGTTATTTGGAAATAAATTTAATAAACTTAATAAAAGCTCGCATCTGCATATGAAATACAGGCTACTATGATTGTTACCTCATATGCAGCAGAACCAAAGAGATAAGAACCCCATACGCAGCAGAACCGCAGAGATAAGAACTCCATACGCAGTAGAACCACAGAGATAAGAACCTCATAGACAGCAGAACCACAGAGATAAGAACCTCATACACAGCAGAACCACAGAGATAAGACCCTCATATGCAGCAGATCCAAAGAGATAAGAACCTCATACGCAGCAGAACCGCAGAGATAAGAACTCCATACGCAGCAGAACCATAGAGATAAGAACCTCATAGACAGCAGAACCACAGAGATAAGAACTCCATACACAGCAGATCCAAAGAGATAAGAACCTCATACACAGCAGAACCACAAAGATAACCTCATATGCAGCAGAACCACAGAGATAAGAACCTCGTACACAGCAGAACCACAAAGATAACCTCATACACAGCAGAACCACAATGATAACCTCATATGCAGCAGAACCACAGAGATAAGAACCTCATACACAGCAGAACCACAGAGATAAGACCCTCATATACAGCAGAACCACAGAGATAAGAACCTCATACACAGCAGAACCACAGAGATAAGACCCTCATATGCAGCAGAACCACAGAGATAGAACTGATCACTAATGCACACCAGTGACTGTGGAATGCATCCGTGCACGTAAACATCATTTCCTTAACGCGCCACCCAGCACCCCCACAGACACTTCCCTTTCCGGATCTCCTGGCAGGGTGAGACTCATCCTTCTTCGCTCCATGTGTCCTGATCGCTCCATGTGTCCTGATCGCCCTGTGTGTCCTGATCGCCCTGTGTGTCCTGATCGCCCCATGTGTCCTGATCGCCCCATGTGTCCTGATCGCCCCACGTGTCCTGATCGCCCCACGTGTCCTGATCGCCCCATGTGTCCTGATCGCCCCACGTGTCCTGATCGCCCCACGTGTCCTGATCGCCCCGTGTGTCCTGATCGCCCTGTGTGTCCTGATCGCCCCATGTGTCCTGATCGCCCCGTGTGTCCTGATCGCCCCATGTGTCCTGATCGCCCCACGTGTCCTGATCGCCCCACGTGTCCTGATCGCCCCGTGTGTCCTGATCGCCCTGTGTGTCCTGATCGCCCTGTGTGTCCTGATCGCCCTGTGTGTCCTGATCGCCCCGTGTGTCCTGATCGCCCTGTGTGTCCTGATCGCCCTGTGTGTCCTGATCGCCCCATGTGTCCTGATCGCCTGTGTGTCCTGATCGCCCTGTGTGTCCTGATCGCCCTGTGTGTCCTGTTCGCCCCATGTGCCCTGATCGCCCCATGTGTCCTGATCGCCCCACGTGTACTGTGCGCTCCATGTGTCCTGATCGCCCCATGTGTCCTGATCGCTCCATGTGTCCTGATCGCCCCATGTGTCCTGATCACCCCGTGTGTCCTGATCGCCCCACGTGTCCTGATCGCCCCACGTGTCCTGATCGCCCCACGTGTCCTGATCGCCCCACGTGTCCTGATCGCTCCATGTGTCCTGATCGCCCCACGTGTCCTGATCGCCCCATGTGTCCTGATCGCCCCGTGTGTCCTGATCGCCCCATGTGTCCTGATCGCCCCGTGTGTCCTGATCGCTCCATGTGTCCTGATCGCTCCATGTGTCCTGATCGCCCCATGTGTCCTGTTCACCCTCTTTAAGAATTTTTCTTGGTCAGTGGCCTTCAGTTATTTTTTAGAGAAGACTGGAAGCATTCATGGCCAACAGTTGTCATTTAAGTACCTGTTATTAATATGCAGCGTTTTTTTAATTGTTGTTTTATCAGGGATATAAAAATGTGTTAATGACCCCTTTTAACGTATTCAGTTAGAGTTACGAATTTCTAAAAAATCAGGCTAGACAAATGCAACTGTCCATTAGACTTAATCCAAATTGTTATAGCTGAATGTTGAATTGCTGAAGTAAGTTACAAACCACGACGGGATGTCCCGTTATTGGAAAATAATGTAGGCCTACGACGGCGGTGGTGATGCGGCCGAGACGAAGCCTTGTTCCACTAATACAACGGGTTACCAACAGTGACTATACACTCACCGGCCGCTTTATTAGGTACACCTGTTCAACTGCTCGTTAACGCAAATATCTAATCAGCCAATCACATGGCAGCAATTAAATGCATTATAGGCATGTAGACATGGTCAAGACGATCTGCTGAAGTTCAAACCAAGCATCAGATTGGGGAAGGAAGGTGATTTAAGTGACTTTGAACGTGGCATGGTTGTTGGTGCCAGACGGGCTGGTTTGAGTATTTCAGAAACTGATGATCTACTGGGATTTTCACGCACAATCATCTCTAGGGTTTACAGAGAATGGTCCGAAAAAGAGAAAATATCCAGTGAGCGGCAGTTCTCTGGGCGAAAATGCCTTGTTGATGGCAGAGGTCAGAGGAGAATGGCCAGACTGGTTCTAGCTGATAGAAAGGCAACAATAACTCAAATAACCACTCGTTACAACCGCGGTATGCAGCAGAGCATCTCTGAACGCATAACACGTCGAACCTTGAAGCAGGTGGGCTACAGCTGCAGAAGACAACCCAGTACTAGCAAGGTGTACCTAATAAAGTGGCCGGTGAGTGTATGGTTGCTTTTATATTATTGATTTTTATCGACTTAATCGACTGAAATGGAAACATTCTTCCGCGGCTTTTTGGGCATATTGTTTTACCGTTGTCAAGCAAAACTCTCGTTGATAGTTCTATGTGCACCGCTGTTATGCAAAACTCTCGTTGATAGTTCTGTTTTCACCGAACCTCTGGTCGTTAAATCTACGAAAACAATGATTCTATCAGGAAAGTTTTATGCCATATGATTAGCACTCATTTTTGTCATTTGTCATTAGATTATTTTTAAAAATCGCATGAAACCATAACTAAATCAAATTAATCTCCCTAGCTCTGTCTTGCTTTTTAAAATGGTGGTCACGCAGTGTAGGCCTACACACAACGTCTTTCTATGTCTATCTCAAAGACCTTCTGAAACCAGGTTTGAATGCCAGCTAGCTTTATGACAGGTTCGCCGTCACTTGTCACCTAGCCAATATGAAAATTCAGCTGGGTTTTAGGTCAAAATGGTCTCACGGTAAGATTGTTATCCCGGCTAGCTAGCAATTTATCGACAGGTTTTATCCTTGGACGGCGTTGCAGCTCTGTTGGGTATGCCTGTGTGAACTTTGAACACGTAGATTCAGGGATTTTTGCCCAGTTCTCCACGAAAAGTTGGAAACTGCCAAGTTAGCCTGAGAGTATCTGTGAACAGTGATTTTCAGGTCAGACCACAGCTTATTGGTGGGACTGAAGTCTGAGTTTTGGCTGGGCCCTTCCAAAATGCTGGCCTCTCTGTTTTTAACCCATTCGTGTGTTGTTTTTTCATGTGCCTGGGGTCATTGTCTTGTGGGGTTATGGATCTTTGCCCTAAATGCAGATCTCTTTCGGCTGAAGCTTCGCGTTGGCTCGCCTGTGTTTGGCTCCATCCGTCTGGCGCTTCCCAGCCCCTCCTGATGAAAACAGCATTTTTCTGCGACTTATTATTATTATTATAGCATGATACTGCCAACACTTGTTGTCCGAACTGTTCCTGGAATCAGGTGTGCGTTTCAACACCTGAACTTGCAGGTTTTTTTTCCCCCTCAAAGCCCCGCAGTATTGTTTTATTGCTGTTCTTGGGTGAGCCACCAGATGGCGACAGCAGCCTGAAATTGGCTGTTAATGGCGCTCTCAGTCCTCTTGGATGGCGTTCCAGAGCCGGTTGTCTCAGGCTTACCGGAAGTGTTTTATGGCTCATTACATTGTTCATTGTTTTTAATGTTTTGAGAGGGAGAGCACAAAATATTATGTGATCTGATCAGCCCACGGGAGCCTGGCACTGGCACAGGTGGCTGTTAAAAACTAACCAGACAGCTGACTCTGAAACAGGGGTGTCCAATCTTATCGGAAATGGGCTGGTGTGGGTGCAGGTTTTTGTTTTAACTCAACACGAAGACACCTGATTGATTCTGCTTGTTGTGATTGAAGACCATGATTAGTCCTTTGGTTTTACTGGGTGTGATAGTGCTCGGCTAAACAAAAACCTGCACCCACTCCGGCCGTTTTCCCATAAGACTGGACAACCCTGCTCTAACCCATACACCCCTCCCCGGTCATGGCTGGGGGTTTGATTCCCCTCCATGACGTGTCAGAGCTGTGATCCCGTCTCTGTGTGTGGCCCTCTGCTGCCCCTGCTGGGTAAAGTGAGTAAACGCACGAGGAGGGTCGGCTGTGCGTTCATAAGAAAGCTGAGGAATTATTACAGTACATTTACGGGCCAGACCAGCACTGTTCTCTTCAGTCTAGGGGGACAACACACACATGCAAGCACTCACACGCGCACACACACACACACACACACACACACAAGCACTCACACACACACGCACACCCACTCAATAAGAGCACAGGTGCAGGGCTTTGAGGTGAGCATTATTTTATTAGTCACTGGCTCCATTCTGCTCCTACACTGGGAGGCGGCTATTCTCAGAATATTCTAGAAGAGTCGGCCAGGTACAGGGGCCGGGGGGTGGGGGGGTGTGGATGTGCCTCAATTTTATTATAGTCTTCAGCGTGTCAGTATTCCTCTGCTCTTCTGTGCATGTGTGTTTGTGCTGTGTGTGTGTGTGTGTGTGTGTGTGTGTGTGTGAGCAGTCCCCTGTCTCAGTGCTGGATCCTGCGGATGGACTGGATTTGGGGGGTCTGGCAGTGGGATCCCCAGTTCCTCCAGTGCTGGTAGTCTCCACTGTGCCTCTCACACTCCATGATGTACTGCTGGCCTCTGTAGCCGGGGTACTGATAGCACACGAACCTGGGGGGGGCAGGGGGTGGGGGGGGCAGAGAGATAAAGTGGTAAAAGTAGAGAGGAGAGGTTAGATGAGAGGGGGAGAGAGCGAGGGAGGGGAGAGGTGTAAATTGCCCACCTACACTGTAAGCTCTAAGCAGGAGTTTTAAAATAGCCCAATGGGCCTGATAAGGTTGTGCATACCATGCATTATGAAAGTTAGCAGAAAAAGTTACAGTAAGGGAGGATTGTAATAAAGGTGTGTAACAATAGGGGTGTGTAACAGTAAGACTGTGTAACAGTAAGGTTGTGTTACAGTAAGGTTGTGTAACAGTAAGGTTGTGTAGCAGTAAGACTGTGACAGTAAAGTAGTGTAGCAGTAAGGTGTGTACAGTAAAACTGTGACAGTAAAGTAGTGTAGCAGTAAGGCTGTGACAGTAAAGTAGTGTAGCAGTAAGGTTGTGTAGCAGTAAGACTGTGACAGTGCTGGGTTACTCACGCTCCACACTGCACACAGTGCTGGGTTACTCACGCTCCACACTGCACACAGTGCTGGGTTACTCACGCTCCACACTGCACATGCATGGATCCCACTTCGTTGTTGCACCAGCCCATGGCCTGCAGGGAGGGGTAGTCATCACACAGCTCCACACTGCGACCCAGGAAGTTCTCCTTCTCAAAGATCATCATACGACTGCTCTGGTGAGACTGCCATCAGAGAGAGGCTGTGAGGAATACTGTCTCTCACACACACACACACAAACACTCATACACACACACACACACACACACACACACACACTCACATACACACGCACACACACATACAAACACTCTCTCACACACACACTCACAGCGCAGTAGATGGGGCGGAATGACATCATCCTCTCCACATGGTAGGACAGGTTTCCACTGTAGGCGTCCCAGTGGGGGTACTCCCCCCTCTCCAGCACAAACTGCTGCCCCTGGAAGTCATGGTGCTCGAAGCCCACCCACCTGCTCAGACAGGAGAGCGCAGAGACAGCCCTGCTCAGACACTCTGGGATTCCAAAATGGCTCCCCCTCCTTTACCAAAAATGACCACACGCTGCTCAGACACATTCAGAGAGACCCACAGGCTGCTCAGGCACATTCAGAGAGACCCACAGGCTGCTCAGGCACATTCAGAGAGACCCACAGGCTGCTCAGGCACATTCAGAGAGACCCACAGGCTGCTCAGGCACATTCAGAGAGACCCACAGGCTGCTCAGACACATTCAGAGAGACCCACAGGCTGCTCAGACACATTCAGAGAGACCCACACGCTGCTCAGGCACATTCAGAGAGACCCACAGGCTGCTCAGAGGTACTCACGCTCCACTCTCCACTCTGACGGAGCGGATGTTGTCGAAGCCGCAGTCCTGGATATTACAGCACTCTGCTGTGAACTCCTGACACCTGCCCTGGAAGTGTTCCTGCTCGAACACGGTCATCTGCAGGAGAGACCAGCACTGAGCACTGTGTGTGTGTGTGTGTGTGTGTGTGTGTGTGTGTGTGTGTGTGTGAGAGAGAGTGTGTGTGTGTGTGTGTGTGCGCTCGAACACGGTCATCTGCAGTGTGTGTGTGTGTGTGTGTGAGTGAGTGAGAGAGAGAGAGTATGTGTATGTGTGAGAGTGTGTGTCTGTGTGTGTGTGTGTGTGTGTGTGAGAGAGAGAGAAAGAGTGTCTGTGTGTGTGTGTGTGAGTGAGAGAGAGTGTGTGTGTGGCATACTATGCACTTAAAGCCATGCTATACATTTAAAGACCTGTTACGCTCTTAACCTAAACTGGTTCAGTGGAGCATGCAGCTGCCAAAATGGACAGCACTGTTTCAGGTGAGGTTACCTTAAAGAAAGGGGCCATGCCCATCCCAGTCATCATCATGGGCGGAGCCATGTGAGCCTTCGTCACCCTCTGCATTTTACCTGGGGGAGAGGGGGGAGTCAGACACACTGCATGCAGTAACGGGCCAATCAGCGAGCGCGATAAAGACCATGTGACTGAGGGCATTCCTGAGGGGGGGGGGGCTCATTTATGGAGTTCCTGCCAGGCGTGTTTCTGCTGGTTACTCTGACGGAATGAGGTCATTTCCTGTATTGTTCTGTGTTTCTCAACCCCAGTCCTGGTCTCACTGTGTGCGCTGGTTTTTGTTCCAACCACAGCAACAAGCTCTGTAATGATATGAGCTGACGAGTGTTCTTAATTTGACACTAATTGTTCTAAATTAGATTTGTTACATCTATTGAAGGATAGTTTACCCTCTTAAAGCCATGTTATGCAAGAAATAGCTAAAAAATAAATGTCCCTATTCATATCCCAGGAATTTGAACAAGTCAGACTAACTTTACTGTGCTGTATGTGCGATTCAGCAAATAACTCTAAACTGAAAGAGGTTCCATGTTAAATGTTATGAATTGCAAACTGACAGGTGAAGTCAGCTGGGTCCCCTTTGCTGAGGGTCTGGAAACCAGAAACCATCTGTCTGAAAGAAACGGAGTTTACTTACAGCAAAAGGCCAAACCTCCATTAAGCAAGTTTAACTACACAATTATGCTAGAACTTGCTCTAACTATGCTAGAACCCGATTCAAAGCCCTGACCCTTGCCTACACTGCCGCCAACAGGACAGCCCCCATCTACTTGCAGGACATGACTCAATTCTATGTGCCTGCTCGACCACTCCGCTCTGCAGCAGCAGGGCGTCTGAACCCTCCCACCCGCCCAAAGGGATCACAGAGCCCCACCCTAGCTCCCAGTGGTGGAACGAACTCCCGTCCTCTCCGAACCTCCCCCCACTATCCATCTTCGCGTGGCCTGAAGACTCATCTTTCAGACTATACCTAGAATAACCACCACCATGCTGTGTATATATATATATATATATATATACATATTAAAAAAAAAAAAAAAAAAAAAAAACCTTTTTCCTTGTCATTGTTACATGTTGCCCCATCCCTGCACTTCTTGGTAAATTGTATTTGTCCTAATACTCTAGCTTAATCTTCTGCCTAGTTTGGCTTTGCAGATGTTAGACCAGGATAGTGTTCATTGTTCTCAGCTAGAAATAGCTGTACAAAATAAGTAATTGTACCTTACTGAACCCGTGTTCAGCAGTTGTCTACGATCATGAAAATGCACTTCTTGTACGTCGCTTTGGATAAAAGCGTCTGCCAAATGAATGTAATGTAATGTAATGTAACTTTTAAACGAACTTAATTGATCATAAGATTGGCTTTGACAAAAACCAGCCTACACAGCGGGTCCCCAGGACCAGGGCTGAGAAACACTGGCATAGATCACATGTTCACATCGATACGACCACAATGACACATCAAATAAATAAATAAACGGACACAAGAGCAGCGGCCTTCAGCTGCCATTCATTAGCGCAGTAACTAATGCAGATAAAATGGCGGATTGTGGATTATCGGGTCGGTTGCGTGATTAAGAGGAGAAGCTGGTCTGAAAACCAGGAACGGATCCCGCTCCCTGGAGCCGGGGTCCTCTGCCCCGCACCCGGTTTAAGGCGGCTGATCTGATTGGTCACAGCCTCCAAAATTCTGAGCTCCACCCCACATCCTTTCTAGAAGTACACCCACAGGTGATAACAAGCTGCCCGAATCAGTGCATCCACCACCCCTATATAATAATAATAATAATTATAATTATAATAAATGCAGACATATTAAATTATATTTCATTATAAAAATATCTTGTTTTATACATCTACTTGTCATCTCTTCAGTCAAATTGATTTCATATTAACCATTATCTTAATAATCCAATGATCAAATCGCTTCGTTATACAAAGTAATATGTATGAATGTGTGTATAATTCAAAATAATGTCTTTATAATGAAATAGCAAATTTTGTATATTTATTATATTTGTGCCTCACATCTTCATATAGGCAAAAATGTATCAATAAATGTTTCAAATGGTTTTTTTTTTTTTTTGGTTTTTTTTAAATGTGGCAATAATGAGCATAAAACGTGTTGCCACAATAATTACACGATTATTATGAACTGTTCCCGTTACTTTCACCACCGAATCAGCGCCTTACCTAAATCGTCCCTTGTGCTGGAGCTCGCGAGTGGTACGCGCCTTCCCTGTTTTGCGTAGAGCTTTGTGGGAATCTGGCTCTCCTGTTTTATACCGGACGCCGTTGCGTTCGCGTGCGTATGCTGTGCTTATTGTGCGGTTGTGTGTGTGCGTGTTTGTAGGTTTCTGTGTGTAAAACACGAGTGACGTCTCCCTTTCTTTTCGGACTTCTGTTATTTTCCCAATGGAATCGGGTCTGCCGACTCAGCAGATGATATAGTGTGGCCTCGCGAGCGTTATAAGCCCTTCCAATGCCCCAAAACTGAAGGCAGCGCACGAGTGCGTTTGTGGTGAATGGGAGTCGCACAATAGGCTAAGTCCGCATATTCCTGCTTGTCAGCACTGTCAGTCATACAGAGTACAAAGACCTGGCCATAATGGGGGAATGGGCGCGTGAGTGTGTGTATATGGGTTGAGAGAAAATATGAAACTTGAATGAGAATATTTCATTTTGGATAAATACTGGAACACTTTTGTCAGCCTGTAATGCATTAACTTGTATCTTCCATTGACTGCTGTTGATATGTTCTCGGGCTGGTGGCATCTCAATAGGATCCCTATTTGGTAGAACAAGATTACATGTAAAATTAATTTCAACATGTATTTTGTTGTCATGCGATACTGGGAGATTGTGTGTGTGTGTGTGCGTACATGCATACAGTATATGTATTTGTATATGCATTATTATTATTATTATTATTATTATCAGTAGTAGTAGTAATAATAGTAATAGCCTTAGTAGTAGTATTCTTATCTTCACTGTTTACAGTAATACTGCTGCATCAAAAAATCATTTGCTTTATTCATGTTGTGTTGAGGGCGGCACTGTCGCCTCACAGCAGTTGGAATGAACAGTACACGCATAAATGTGCCGTCCGGTTGTATGCGGTCTGGCTGATGTGGAGGGCCTCTGTGTTCACACATGAGAAACTGCTGTCCAACATGTAACTAACGTAAAAAATTGGTGAAAATAGATGCTTCATTTAAATTGTCAGTAATCTGTTGGAACTTTCCTGGTGTCTAAACAGTTGAAGTATTTCAAAGTGAAGTATATGCCTGCTGTACTGTGATAATGTTTGATTGCACCAAAGTCTTATGGAGTATGTTGGCTCCATAACAATAAAAAAAGTTTTTATCATCTGTTCTATCAGATGAGGTTTATCAGAAATGTGTCCTCACTTCCCTTATAACCCCCCCCCCCCCAGTAAATGCACTGATTAAAGATTCTGTATTCACCTCCATAGCAATGGGAAACAACTGACAATCCCCCCCACCCCAATATAACAATAATAACAACAATAATAATTGAGATAGACAGAGCTGATTATCTGCTCAATCTGCCACTAAACCAGAAACCTCCTGACCTCGCCCTGCTGCACCTCTTGAGAGGCCGTGGAAGGGGTGTGGCCAGTTCTGTAAGGGGTGTGGCCAGTGGAGGCCTGTGACAGAGCGGCGGAAACGGCGGTAGCTAGCGAGCGGATCTGCGTGTCAGGTGACTCTGCAGAGTGGCTCACCCGGCCCACTCGGATGAGGAAGTGCTGGAGTGGAGAGGGCTGAAGAGGGACCGTGCTCACGCCTGAGGCCCGGGAGAGAGCCCCATGCTCTCCAGTGCAGCAGAATTACAGCTCTCCACTCGATGAGCACTTGACACGCTGCTGAAATCTGCTCCCACCTGCTCCTGAGGGAGAGTGCCTCGGAGTGTGGCTCCTCCCCTCCCATCCTCACTTCCTGTTTTACACAGCTACTGCATTCCCACAGTTACACGTGTGTGTGTGTGCGCGTACTGATACATGTATGCACAGTGTGTGTGTACTGATACATGTATGCACAGTGTGTGTGTAGTGTGTGTGTGTATACTGACACATGTATGTGCAGGGTGTGTGTACTGATACATGTATGCACAGTGTGTGTGTAGTGTGTGTGTGTATACTGACACATGTATGTCCAGGGTGGGTGTAGTGATACATGTATGTGCAGTGTGTGTGTACTGATACATGTATGCACAGTGTGTGTGTAGTGTGTGTGTATACTGACACATGTAGCCAGTGGAGGCTGTACAGAGATACGCGGTAGTAGCGAGGTGTGTGGTACTGATAGCATGTATGCACAGTGTGTGTGGAGTGTGTGATACTGACACATGTATGTCCAGGTGGGTGTAGTGTCATGTTAGTGCAGGATTGTTACTGATAGATTGTAAAGGTGTGTGAAATGTACATCTCTGTACGAGTGTGGGTGTGGTTGTGTTTGTGTTGTTAGTGATACATTATGTACAGTGGTGTGTAGTGACATGTATGTACCAGGTGTGTGTGTATGATACATGTAGTGCAGTGTGTGTGTAGTGTGTGTTTGTGTGTTGCAGTGAACATGTATGTACAGGGCGTGTGTATGACACATGTAGTGCAGGTGTGTGTAGTGTGTTTGTGTGTGTGTGGTGATACATGTATATGCAGGGTGTGAGTAGTGATACATCTCTGTACAGGGTGGGTGTAGTGTGTGTTTGTGTGTGTGTAGTGATACATGTATGTACAGTGCGTGTGTAGTGACATGTATGTACAGGGTGTGTGTAGTGATACATGTATGTGCAGGGTGTGTGTAGTGTGTGTGTGTGTGTGCAGTGATACATGTATGTACAGGGCGTGTGTAGTGACACATGTATGTGCAGGGTGTGTGTAGTGTGTGTTTGTGTGCATGTGGTGATACATGTATATGCAGGGTGTGTGTACTGAGACATGTATGTACAGGGTGTGTGTAGTTTGTGTTTGTGTGTGTGTGTAGTGATGCATGTATTTCCAGGGTGTGTGTAGTGATACATGTATGTACAGGGCGTGTGTAGTGTGTGTTTGTGTGTGTGTAGTGATACATGTATGTGCAGGGTGTGTGTAGTGATACATGTATGTACAGGGCGTGTGTAGTGTGTGTTTGTGTGTGTGTAGTGATACATGTATGTGCAGGGTGTGTGTAGTGATACATGTATATACAGGGTGTGTGTAGTGTGTGTTTATGTGTGTGTGGTGATACATGTATGTACAGGGTGTGTGTAGTGATACATGTATATGCAGAGTGTGTGTAGTGTGTGTTTGTGTGTGTAGTGATACATGTATGTGCAGGGTGTGTGTAGTGATACATGTATGTCCAGGGTGGGTGTAGTGATACATGTATGTGCAGGGTGTGTGTAGTGTGTGTTTATGTGTGTGCAGTGATACATGTATGTGCAGGGTGTGTGTAGTGATACATGTATGTCCAGGGTGTGTGCAGTGATACATGTATGTGCAGGGTGTGTGTACTGTTCAGTAGCTGCTGGCTACTCTGGTTTCCCCCAGAACAATCTGCCTTCCCTTCTTCTTTCCTTGTCTTTTTCTCTCTTTAATTTCTTTCCTCTGCCTTATTTTCTCTCTCTCTCTTCCTCTTTCTCTCTCTGTCATCTTTCTCCCCCCTTTCTCACTCTCTCCCTCCCCCTCTCTCTCTTTCCCCCCTCTCTCTCAGTCTCTCTCTCTCTTTGATGATAATGAGTTTTCTATTCTGTGGTTTCTCTGAGCTCAGCAGGTTTGTTTCTGTGCTGCTAATCCTCTGTGGCAGTGTGTTGAGGTATAAAAGAGCCAAAACCAAATGCCAGGCTCACAGTCCTCAAGAGAGACCGCACATCTACCACACACAGAGGTAAGAGAGGGAGAAAGAGAGACCACACATCTACCACACACACAGGGGTAAGACAGGGAGAAAGAGAGAGCACAGATCTACCCCACACACAGAGGTAAGAGAGGGAGAAAGAGAGAGCACACATCTACCACACACACAGAGGTAAGAGAGGGAGAAAGAGAGAGCACACATCTACCCCACACACAGAGGTAAGAGAGGGAGAAAGATAGAGCACACATCTAACCCACACACAGGTTAGAGAGGAGAGGGGGAAAGAGACAGACAGTCTACACCAGCTAGACTTTGCTTCCCCCAGAGTGCTGTGTGTGTGGGTGTGGCAGGATAGGGTGAGTGTGGTGTTTAAAGGATAAATTAATTACAGAGATGTGTGAAGGATTTAGAGGATGTTAATTACAGAGATGTGTGAAGGATGTAGAGGATGTTTTATCCAGGGGTGTAAAATGAGCTTGGTGTGCTGTGCTATCAGCATGTTCTGTCACCGTCCTCCATCTCTCTCTCTCTCTGCTCTCCCCCTTTCCATCTCTCTCTCTCTGCTCTCCCCCTTTCCATCTCTCTCTCTCTACTCTCCTCCTCTCCATCTTTCTCTCTATGCTCTCCTCCTCTCCACCTCTCTCTCTCTCTGCTCTCCCCCTTTCCATCTCTCTCTCTCTACTCTCCTCCTCTCCATCTTTCTCTCTCTGCTCTCCCCCTTTCCATCTCTCTCTCTCTACTCTCCTCCTCTCCATCTTTATCTCTATGCTCTCCTCCTCTCCATCTCTCTCTCTCTCTCTGCTCTCCCCCTTTCCCTCTCTCTCTCTGCTCTCCCTCCTTATCTCTCTCTCTCTCTCCCTTGCATCTCTCCTCCATCTCCTCTCTCCATCTTTTCTCTCTCTCCCCTTCCATCTCTCTCTTTCTGCTCTTCCCCCTTTCCATCTATCTCTCCCAGTTGCTTTCTGGTATAATGTATCTGTACATCACAAACCTTTAATACACAATCAGCCTGCTGGGTAATTTCTACTGTTTAGGCCCCATAGTTGTGGTATCAGTTAAGGCTCTGTTCCAGTCTGTGGATGGGCCCCATGGTCTGGTTCGTTAAGGCCGTTCAGTTGGATGGGCCCCATGGTCTGGTATCAGTTAAGGCTCTGTTCCAGTGTGTGGATGGGCCCCATGGTCTGGTATCTGTTAAGGCTCTGTTCCAGTATGTGGATGGGCCCCATGGTCTGGTATCTGTTAAGGTTCTGTTCCAGTGTGTGGATGGGCCCCATGGTCTGGTATCTGTTAAGGCTCTGTTCCAGTGTGTGGATGGGCCCCATGGTCTGGTATCAGTTAAGGCTCTGTTCCAGTGTGTGGATGGGCCCCATGTGTTCTGTATCTTGCTTACAGGTCTCTGTTGCCGAAGTGTGTGATTGGGCCCCATGGTCTGGTATCTGTTAAGGCTCTGTTCCAGTATGTGGATGGGCCCCATGGTCTGTGCCATTGCTGACTGCGACCAGCCGCCCAACAGGGCGATGTGATTGGCTCTCACATTGCCTCATTGTGCACCAGCACCTTCCATTGATTGATCAGGCGCCTGCGTGTTCAGCTCTTGAGCGGCACAGGAGATGCCTTTCCCTGACAGGAAGCGGCAGCTGACATCACACACAGCTGAGAGTGCATGCTTGTTTTCTGAACCAATCATGGCTACAACAAGTAGCTTGTGCGTGATTGGGCATTACAGATTTTGAAAAAGAAGGAATAGTTTTAAAGAACAAGGCAAATGCAAACATTGTAGAAGCACGAGATGCTGATTATATATAGTATCTATGCATATATCTTCTTTAAATATATTATATGTTATTTTTTGCCAATGTGTTCAATGTAAATTTCCATAACTCCTCCCTGTTTGCTTCTCTCCTTCCCCCTCTCTCTGGCACTTGATCCCTCCCTCCCTCCCTCCATCCCTCCCTCCCTCCTTTCTTCAGCCATCATGTCTGCAGGTGGAGAGAAGTCCTCTAAGCCCTGTGCTCAGCCGGACGGTAAGGCTGCTCAGGGCAAGAAGTCTGAGATGGGCATGATGTCCTACAAGGTACGGATGCACCCCAAAATCCACCTCTCCCCAAAACCAGCCTCTCCCCCAAAACCAGCTTCACCCCAAAACCCACTTCACCACAAAAAAACCGCCTTCACCCCAAAACCCGCTTCACTCCAAAACCCGCCTCATCCCAAAACCACCTCTCCCCAAACCTTGCCTCTCCTTGAAACAGACTCATCCCAAAAACAACTTCACAGGTACTTCTTAACACTTAATGTAAAATGGACTCTAAAGCAGTAATATATGCTACAACCTACACTCTCTTAAAAGGTCAGAATATTTACCACTAACCTTCATCAACATTCCTCTATTACAGTTAATTTCTTAATTTGACAGTACATCCTTCAATTAAATTTTCATGATGAATTCTATTTTGTGGTGTTTTATTTTTTAATCCAACTTTCCTAAGCCATAATGTCTTACATAACTCATATAGACAGGCAACATATTACATGCGCTTGTTAAATATGAATTTACATACATGCATAATTACATTTTTTAATCAAGGACCTTCTGACTCATCTTGCTACATTATACGTATGCATTGTTATATGTATGCATATGCATTTTCTTGTACGTCGCTTTGGATGAAAGCGTCTGCTAAATAAATGTAATGTAATTGTCACATTCAACTTTTTTTTATCATTTTGTAAATTAATTGTGATGTCACTGTGGTTGCCATGGCTATGATCGGCAGGCAGGGCATTTGAAACAGAATGGCAGTTGACAGGAATCCGTGCCGATGGACAGCTGTTGACTGGGTGCCTTTTCTCGTCCTCAGATGTGCGTATTCGATCAGGAGAACTTCCAGGGCAGGTGTGTGGAGATCGGCGGGGAGTGCATGAACGTGTGCGACATGGGAATGGACAGAGTGCGCTCTCTGCGAGTCGAATGCGGCCCGTGAGTCTCAATCCCTCCTCCTCCTCCTCTTCCTCATGTGTGTGTGAGCATGTGTGTGTGTGTGTGAGTGAGCGTGTGTGTGGGTGTGTGTATGTGGGTGTGTGTGTGTGTGTGTATGTGTGTGAGTGAGCGTGTGTGTGGGTGTGTGTGTAAGTGTGCGTGTGCGTGTGTGTGTAGTGTGTGTGTATGTGTGTGTGTGTGTGTGTGTGTAGTGTGTGTGTATGTGTGTGTGTGTGGTGAGCGTGTGTGTGAGCGTGTGTGTGTGTGTGTGTGTGTGATGTGTGTGTGTGTGTGTGTGTGTTGTGTGTGTGTGTGTGAGCGGTGTGTGTGAGTGTAGTGTGTGTGTGGTGTGTGTGTGTAGTGTGGGTTGTGTGTGTGTGTGTAGTGTGTGTGGTGTGTGTGTGTATGTGTGTGTGTGTGTAGTGTGTGTGTGTGTGTGTGTAGTGTGTGTGTGAGTGTGTGTGTGGTGTGTGTGTAGTGTGTGTGGTAGGTGTTGTGTGTGTGTGTGTGTGTGTATGTGTGGTGGTGTATGTTGTAGTGGGGTGTGTGTGTGTGTGTGTGTGTATGTTGTAGGTGTTGGTGTGTGTGTGTTGTGTGTGTGTGTGTGTGTGTGTGTGTGTGTGTGTGTGTGTATGTTGTGTAGTGTGTGTAGTTGTAGTGTATGTGTGTGTGTGTGTGATGTTGTGTATGTGTGTGTTGTGTGTGTGTGTGTGTGTGTGTAGTGTGTGTGTGGTAGTGTTGTGTGGTGTGTAGTGTTGGTGTGTGTGTGTGTGTGTGTTGTTTTGTGAGTGTGTGTGTGTGTGTGTGTGTGTAGTGTGTGTGGTGTGTGTGTGTGTGTGTGTATGTATGTGTAGTGTGTGTGTGTAGTGTGTGTGGTGTGTATGTGTGTGTGTGTGTGTGTGTGTGTGTGTGTGTGGTAGTGTGTGTGTTGTGTGTGGTGGTGTGTGTGTGTTGTGTGTAGTGTGTGTGTGTAGTGAGTAGGTGTGTGTGTTGTGTGTGTTTGATCGTGTCTGTGTTAGGTGTATTGTGTACCTGTGCCTCAGGTTTGTGGGCTATGAGCAAATGAACCTCTGTGGGGAGATGTACATCCTGGAGAAGGGAGAGTACCCTCGCTGGGACTCCTGGAGCAACTGCCACAGGAACGACTTCCTGCTGTCCTTCCGGCCCGTCAGGATGGTAATGAGAATCAGCGCAGATCATGAGCACTCACAGATGCATAATGCAGAAAAATAACAGAGTGAAGGGAAACATTCACAAGACATCAAGCACAAAAACTTCAAAAAATAATATAAGTAAGAAGTACATACGTTACATTAACAGGTGGTCTGTTGGTCCCTTTATTGATAGCATTAGCAGTTTTTCGTTCATCATCATCCCCCCCATCTCTCTCCCTCTCTCTCTCTCACACTCTCCCTCTCTCTCTCTCTCTCCCTCTATCTCTCTCTTGCTCTCTCACACTCTCCCTCTCTCACTCTCCCTCCCTCCCTCTCTCTCTCTCTCTCTCAGGACCCTGAGAAGCATAAGATCTGCCTGTATGAGGTTGGTGAATTTAAGGGGCGTAAGATGGAGATTGTGGACGATGACGTTCCTAGCCTGTTCTCCTACGGCTTCACCGACAGAGTGGGCAGCATCATCGTGAGCTGTGGAACGTGAGTAACGCTCTCAGCCCAAAATTCCAGCTCAAAAACATCCTAATCACCCGTACACACTGACGAACACCCTCGCTCCCCCAAATACCTCATAAGGACCGATTAACGCTGTGAAACCCTGCCCCCGAGCCCATACCCCTCTCACTCTTCATAGTTTTTCTCTGAAGTTCTTTCTGTAACATTTGCTGGCAATATATCATTCTTGTTCTGTGCATTATGGTTTTATTTTGTAGGATTAAGTCAAATGTCAGAGTTGTAATCAAAATAAATGTGTGATTACACATTTCTCTAGTTTCCAGATAGGAGGCTGAGCACAAAGATGAGCATCAACATGTTTTTCACAATTACAAAAGTACATAACAATGCATAATGAGGAGAACAAGCCATTCAGCCCATCTAGAACATAAGAACATAAGAACACATAATGAGGAGAACAGGCCATTCAGCCCATCTAGAACATACAAACATATAACTGTCTGGGCTCTGTTTTGAATGTTCAAATGCCTGATGCAATGACAAAAAAAGCATATTATAATTATTAAATGGCACTCGATTAATTTGAAAGCTTAAAGTTAAATGGGTGTGGCCATAGCGATCCTGCTGCACATTTAATTTGCTCTGATGCCACATTTATGTAATAAAGACCTGCAGCAGTTACTGAGTGAATGTGCTCTATTCACACCACTGAGCCTTACGTACGAAGCTTGAAAAGTCATCTGGGTTTAAAAAAGAGAGTTCCTCATGGGAAGAGAGATATTCACAGCCCCCCCCCCCCCCTCTTCCCCCCCCCCCCCCCCACAGGTGGGTGGGGTACCAGTTCCCCGGTTACCGTGGCAGCCAGTACCTGCTGGAGAAGGGCGACTTCCGGCACTTTAACGAGTATGGCGCCCCCTGCCCGCAGTTCCAGTCCGTCAGGCGCGTGCGGGACATGCAGTGGCACCCGCACGGCTGCTACACCATGGCCAGCCAATGAAGGAGGAGCGAGAGGGAGGGGGCGGGACAGGGAGGCCAGGGGGCAGGGTTAAGGGATGGCAGAGGACAGCACTGTAACCCAGGGGTGGGGGGAATACAGAGGGGCGGAGCTTAGTGGATCACCTGGTATAGACCTTGCAGCCTGACCCCGCCCCCAGAGCCCTTGTTGTGATTTATTCTAAGGAGTGATTCAGAAGATTCAGAAGTGTGGAAGAACAAATAGCGCCCCTTGCCTGAAACTCAATGCAGTGCTGAACAGCCTGCAAGTGTTCAGAAAGCCCTAACTCCATCGGCCATAACATAGTCAAACGGCATAACGCATCATATAAATATTATTATTTAATATCATTTTAAATTAAAGGAAATTATGCTGAGTAGCAAGTCCCACTGAAATAAATGTAAAAAGAGGAGGGGCCTGGTCTACCTCTCCCTCTTTCCCTTCTCCTCATTCTCTCAGGTCTCCCTCCATTCTGCTTCTCTCCTTTCCTCCTCATCCCCATCTTGCTTCTTTCATTTTTCTCTCATTCTTTCCTCTGCAGTCCCATGCAGAACCAGAGAAAGATCTAGATGTTTCTCTGATGACTGTCAGGTTGGGCTGTAATATTGCATGGGGCGGGGGGGCGGGAGTTGGGTGGACTTTGCTCAGTGAAAACAAACAACAATAACAGCAAACCTGTAATCACAGTCCTGTCCCTTTCCAATAAAACATTTGATTTTACCCTAACCTGATTTGAGCTTGTTGTATTGATTTAAACATAACCACTAGGCATTACCCACTGATTTGAGATTTCTGTATTGATTTAAACATAACCACTGGGCATTACCCACTGATTTGAGATTTCTGTATTGATTTAAACATAACCGCAGGGTATAACCTTGCCTGCTATGTTGTTACAGCAGACTGCTCACCTCTCTACATGACTCCAATTACTTCAGATTGATGCAGGGAAAGGTTCCTATTCAGGCTGGCAGGGCTACTGGGAGCTGCATCCTCCTCTGCTCTGTCAGCCTGGGCAATTTCATTGGCTGGAATGAAAGGGACCGTGTGGCCAATCAGGAGCATTTGGTTTTGGGCTTTGAGTTACAAAATGTAACATTATGCCGAATTGCATTTTAACCAATCAGCATCGTGACTGTTTAGTAGGCTGCGAATCACAAGTATAGAATGAATACAGACCTCATACTCTCCTGTTTAGAAATGACATGTTTTTCCAAAAAGAAATTTTATATTTCAGTTTATAAATTGTAAAAAGTAAATGTGCATGTTTATGTTGTGTCTTGATGAATGTAAATGTCACGTGTTTGGTGTAGCACTGTTAAACATGCTCAGGTCCAGTGTTCACTGTAAGGATGCCGAAAAGTCGGTGTAATTTAAACAGTCACTTCTGCACTGGAGCTTGTCCTCAGTAAGCCACCACCAGGGGCAGCAGTGAGCACGCTGGTTCGCTGGCATGCCCAGGGTTTCAGTAGCGGATCCACACGCCACTTTTTGCTAGCGGCTGTAGATGTGGAGATTTGTGAGACAGTACAGCAGCATCATTCTGGAGTGGGTACTTGAGCATTTTCCTGAACAGGTTCTAGTGGGGGTTCTAGAGCGGGTTCTTGAGTGTGTTCTGAAGCAGGTTCTTGAGCAGATTCTGGAGCAGATTCTGGAGTGGTTTGTCGAGCAGGTTCTGGAACAAGTTCTTGTGGGGGTTCTGTAGTAGATTCCTGAACAGGCTCTTGTGGGGGTTCTGGAGCGGGTTCTAGTGGGTGCTCTGGAGCAGGTCCAGGAGTGGGTTCCTGAACAGGTTCTAGAGTGGGTTCTTGAGTGTGTTCTGAAGTAGGTTCTTGAGCAGGTTCTGGAGCATATTCTGGAGTGGTTTGTCGAGCAGGTTCTGGAACGGGTTCTTGTGGGGGTTCTGGAGCGGGTTCTAGTGGGTGTTCTGGAGCAGGTCCAGGAGTGGGTTCCTGAACAGGTTCTAGAGTGGGCTCTGGAGTGGGTTCTGACAGAGCAGTGAGGCAGAGAAGCACCAGGGCCTGATTCAGGTTGGGTCCTGAGTGGGCAGTGAGTGAGTGCTCTTTGGCAGTGGTGAGTGAAGTCAGCTGCTTGTGTCTAAAAAGGTTGGAACTGCCAGCTGGAAAAAGAACAGCCAGCTACTCTGGATCACTGTAACTCAAACCTCTCCTCTCCTTTATCTCCTCTCCCATTCCCTCTCTCCAATTCCCCCTCTTCCATTCCCTCTCTCCCATTCCCCCGCTCCTGTCCCCTTTCCCATTCCCCCTCTCCCAGAGGGAATCAAAGAACTTCCTCAGACTGTCACAGATATGCACACACACACACACACACTCTCACACAGACGCACACAACCTCATATACCATGTTCTCATACACACACACATACACTCCCCTTAACCTGTCTTTAGAATGTGTCACACATGCGCACACACACACACACTCTCACATACGCACACACATGCACACACACATACACTCCCTTTAACCTGTGTTTAGAATGTATCACACACGCATGTTTAGTTGTTACTGTTCTATAAAAGGGTGTCTTCCGTCTGATGAATCTGCGCTCACACTTTTTTAAAAGGAATGAGTGGGTGTGCTCATTTTTTCCAGAGAGGGAAGGGATGCCTTGTATGGTCTTACATACGTACAGGAGCACCAATCGGAGAGGGAGGAGGCAAAGCAGTGAGGGGCGGGGCCAAAAGCACCCCTGAATGGAAAAGATATTGAAGAAAAATAACCAAGCGTTTTAGTTCTTGTCATACATTTCTGTGGCTTTTATTGGATGGACCTCATGATTGCCAGACCTACCTGCAGCACTGTATAGTGCTAGGGCTCTGGTACCTGCAGCACTGTATAGTGCTAGGGCTCTGGAGAGCCACGGGGCCTGTTGGTGCTCCTTGTCACTCGGCACGTGTTTGAACAGTTAAAAATGAAAACAAAAACAAGCAGAACCTGCCGCTCCCCAGGGCCCTGTCCCCCAAAGGCCATTTCTGAGCGAGTATAGCGAACCAAATATTTGGCATGAAATCAGTTAATATGTTCTATCACAATGCAAAACCATATTACAACATCTTTATAAAGGGGGATAAAGTGAAATATTCTCTCTTTTTCTGTCCCTGTCGCTCATTCTCTCTCTCCCTCTCTCTCTCTCTCTCTCCCTCTCCCTCTCTCTCTCTCTAGTACTGTGTTCTTGCCACCCTACGTCATCTCTGATGTCGCTCTGAGTCTTGCTGCTATTTATAAAAAAAAAAATCTGAACAAACGAGCGACAGAAATGAAAAAGGGCGGGGAAAGAGAAATAAATAAATTAGTCAGCGGGTGACGAGGTGGTGCGTCCTTATCTATTTTTACCACTTTTCCCATGTTAAAACCATGAAAACGCACACATGCACACACACACACACACCCATGCATGCACACACACACACACACACACACTGGCAGACACTGCATCTCAAACCTAAAATGGAACTTTGTTGAAACCATGAAAAGGGTAGGGTGGAGGAAGGTAGGGGAGGGTGTAGGGAGGTAGGGGAGGGTGGAGGAAGGTAGGGTAGAGTGTTAGGAGATATGGGTGGATGTAGGGGGTAGTGGAGGGTGTGGGGGTAGTGGAGGGTGTAGGGAGGTAGGGTAGAGTCTGGGGAGGTAGGGTAAAGTGTAGGGAGGTAGTGGAGGGTGTATGGGGTAGGGTAGTGTATAGGGAGGTGGGGGAGGATGAAGGGAGGTAGTGGAGGGTGTAGGGAAGTAGGGGAGGGTGTATGGAAATAGGGTAGAGTGTAGGGAGGTAGGGGAGGGTGTAGGGAGGTAGGGTAGAGTGTAAGGGGATAGGGGAGGGTGGAGGAAGGTATGGGAGGGTGTAGGGCAGTAGTGGAGGGTGTAGGGAGGTGGGGGAGGATGTAGGGATGTAGGGGACGATGTATGGAGGTAGGGTAGAGTGTAGGGAGGTAAGGTAGGGTGCTGGGAGGTAGGGGAGGGTGGAGGAAGGTATGGGAGGGTGAAGGGCGGTAGGGGAGGGTGGAGAAAGGTAGGGGAGAGTGTAGGGCGGTAGTGGAGGGTACAGGAAGGTATGGGAGGGTGTAGGGATGTAGGGGAGGGTAGAGAAAGGTAGGGGAGGGTGTAGGGCGGTAGTGGAGGGTACAGGAAGCTATGGGAGGGTGTAGAGAGGTAGGGGAGGGTGTAGGGGGGTAGTGGAGGGTGTAGGGAGGTAGGGTAGAGTGTAAGGGGATAGGGAAGGGTGGAGGAAGGTATAGGAGGGTGTAGGGCGGTAGTGGAGGGTGCAGGAAGGTATGGGAGGGTGTAGGGAGGTAGGGGAGGGTAGAGAATGGTAGGGGAGGGTGTAGGGGGTAGTGGAGGGTGCAGGAAGGTATGGGAGGGTGGAGAAAGGTAGGGGAGGGTGTAGGGGGGTAGTGGGGGGTTTAGGGAGGTAGGGTAGAGTGTAAGGGGATAGGGGATGGTGGAGGAAGGTATAAGAGGGTGTAGGGCGGTAGTGGAGGGTGCAGGAAGGTATGGGAGGGTGGAGAAAGGTATGGGAGGGTGTAGGGAGGTAGGGTAGAGTGTAAGGGGATAGGGGAGGGTGGAGGAAGGTACAGGAGGGTGTAGGGATGTAGGGGAGGGTAGAGAAAGGTAGGGGAGGGTGTAGGGCGGTAGTGGAGGGGAGTAGGGAGGTGGTGGAGGGTAGAGAAAGGTAGTGGATGGTGTAGGGGGGTAGTGGGGGTTTTAGGGAGGTAGGGTAGAGTGTAAGGGGATAGGGGAGGGTGGAGGAAGGTATAGGAGGGTGTAGGGCGGTAGTGGAGGGTGCAGGAAGGTATGGGAGGGTGGAGAAAGGTAGGGGAGGGTGTAGGGGGGTAGTGGAGGGTGTAGGGAGGTAGGGTAGAGTGTAAGGGGATAGGGGAGGGTGGAGGAAGGTATGGGAGGGTGTAGGGAGGACTGATCCAACTCCTGGGAGTTTCCCTCACTGACGTTACTGGGCATGTGGAAAATGGAGCACTAGCCAATGACTCACAAACCCCACAACAGCTGCTGTGGTACTGAGATAGTGCTGAGAGTATGGAGGGAGGGAGAGAGAGAGAGAGAAGGAGAGGAAGAGGAGAGAGAGAGAGAAGGAGAGGGAGGGAGGGAGCGAGGGAGAGAAAGAGAGAGTGTGTGTGTGTGCTTATGTGTGCTTGTGTGTGTGTGTGTGTGTGTGTGTGTGTGTGTGTGTGTGTGTGTGTGTGTGTGTGTGCGTGTGCTTGTGTGTGTGTGTGTGTGTGTGTGTGTGTGTGCTTGTGTGTTGGGGGGTTGAAAATACCGGCCCTATCAGCACAGTTCCTGTTACCTTATAACTCATTATTTTTCTCTTCATTGGTTTATGTTGCTACTATATTAATCCTGCATATCTTCTTTCACTGTTAATTGCTTTTGGCAGAATGTCTGCAGGCAGCCATGCCAACAGTGCACTACCTGACTAAATCTACAATGAGAGAGAGAGTGAGAGAGAGAGGGAGAGAGAGAGAGAGAGAGAGAGGGGGATCTGGGGAAAGACAATCGCAGACCAGGGGAAAATGAAGATGTGCAGCTGCAGGCTGCTTTAGGGCTCGTGCTCATTTGATGCATCCTGAGTGCTTAGCCAGCCTGCAGAGCGCTGAGCCTTTGTACCGCGGTCCAGCCTGACCCACAGGGCTAGCTCTCCTCCCACATACTGAACACACACTCCTTCATCTCCTCCCTCGCTCTCTCCGTCTTCTCTCTCTGCTTCTCTTGCCTCTCTCTCTCTCTCCCTGTCTCCCTCTCCTCTCTCTCCCTCTCTCGTCTTCTCTCTCTGCTTCTCTCGGCTCCTTTTCTCTCCTCTCTCTCAAGATTTGGATTCTTTTATTGCTTCTTGGTTTTGCTAGCGGTGGTTTAATTTGCTGCTTTTGTTTTATTGGATTTTGTGAGTGGACTGGTAGGCCTTGACTCAGTGCAATAAAGGAAAGACAAAGACTCTCAGGCTCTCTGAGGTTTCTGTGGTTTTATGGGGGTTTTTTTGGTTTAAAATGAAATTATACTTTTTAAAGGTGGTTTGACAAAGAATGGTTTAAGTGGTTTTGATTTTTTTTAAGGTTTGAAGTGTTATTAATATATTCACTTCAGCTTTTTTTTTTGCCTATGTTCTGTGACATCATTTTAAACACAACGTCCGTGGGTTCACGGTAAAGATCTGAGAATGTTTTAAGAGGAGAAGTGATGACAGCATGTGAGAGTGGTCATGCACAGTCTGGCCCTTAAGGCAGTTTGGTAGAGCCGCCTCTCCCTCCTCTGGGTGGCTCCATGTGTGACTCTGCACTCCGGCCTTTGCTACCTAGCCCACTGACTGACGCACTGTCGTCCTGGGGCAGGCTACATAAATCACACTGCGATTACACCCCCCAGAGCTACGCACTGCGATTACACACCCTAACCCTAACCCCCCCCCCCCAGAGCTAGCGGGGGGGGGGGGGCCTTCAGGTCTCCCAATCACTGCTCTTACTGAGAGTGGGCTGAACATACAGTCTTACAGTTAAGTGCAAAAGTACTGGGACAGTGACAGTTTCTGTTGGTTTTGGCTCTGTACTCCAGCACATTGGATTTGGAATAAAACACTGAATATGAGGTTAATATACCCTCAAAATTAAAGCTGGCTGTCAGCATTTTAACCTCATATTCATGATTTATTTCAAATCCAATGTGCTGGAGTACAGAGCCAAAAACAACAAAAACTGTGTCACTGCCCCAATACTTTTGCATTTTATTGTACATTATGAAATACAATTACAGACTTCCAGAGCAATCATAAATGATCGATCTGTAAGGCCTAGTTACAGCTGAGCTCCAAGCTTTTGGGGGGGGGGGTGTGGTGGGGGAGGGGGTCAGTGGTGTGGGGGTGTGAGGGGGTCAGTGGTTAGGTGGGGGTCAGTAGTGTGGTGTGGGGGTCAGTGGTGTTGGTGTGGGGGGGGTCAGTGGTTGTGTGTGGTGTGGGGGGTCGGGTTGTGTGGGGGTGTGGGTCAGTGGTGTGTTGGTGTGGGGGGGTCAGTGGTGTGGTGTGGGGTCGTGGTGGTGGTAGTGTGTGTGTGGTGGGGGGGGGGGGTCAGTGGTTTGGTGTGGGTGGTGTGGGGGGGGGGTCAGTGGTTTGGTGTGGGTGGTGTGGGGGGGGGGGGTCAGTGGTTTGGTGCGCTCCCAGGCCCCGCTGTGCCTGATACTAATGGTCAAACGCCAACGGCACAGCGTGTAGTTTCCACTGATCCACCCCCACAGCCTGGCAGCAAGCACACTGCACACGACACACCAGCCGCCTCGGCAAGGGGGGGGCACGGTCATACTGGGGGAGGGGGAGCCACGCTCATACTGGGGGGGGAGCCACGCTCATACTGGGGGAGGGGGAGCGGAGCCCGCTCATACTGGGGGGCTATAAGGGGGGGAGCTGTTATGATTTTCATCAATGGGTGAACATTTTACTACCTATCCTTCCCTCTCTCCTTTTCTTTCATGTTCCTTTCACTCTCCTTTCTCCAGCTCTTTCTTCCTGCCTGTGCTGATCCTTCTCTTATCTGAGTGAGCCCTGTGTTGTAGAATCACACTCATACAGTAAAACGATGAAATCATTCACAGTGCTCTTCCTGTAACAGTTACAAACACTGCATTAGTTGGTATAACGGGAAAAATCCATCATAGGCATCAAACATAAATTTTAAGGTACCGTCATTTACTTGCGTTTGTGCTTTAAGTGATATTACAGGAACACTTTCTTGTCTAGAACCGTTAATGTCCTACTGTTACTTTAGAGTGTCTGCTAAATAAATATGTATTCAATATAAAGAAATGTAACATGGTGCAGTGTTTCTGAGCGGGAAACAGTGATGGGCGGAAAATGTTTGCAATGCGCTCTCCCGTTAATGACGCCTGAGCAATTTAGACAAATTTATGTACCCCGAGGAGCCACAAGTCGTCCCCTCTGCTATTTCCTACCATTCATTTTGGAGGAGAGCGGAATACGAAGCCTAAGACGAATAGTAGCTTTGTTTCTGTCGCTCATGCTAAAATCCGGTATTTACACTGTGTGCCTCAACCCATTTAAGTCTGCGGGCAACTAAAGTTGCCGAAGTCTCTACCACTCTTTTTCCATCTGTGATTTTTTTTTGTGTGCAAATGATTATATGTAAGAAATCTCTGAGAAAACTCTGGGCATTAATGGGTTAATAGGGTTTCCGTTCACTTAGAATGCCTATAATCCACGCTTCAGATGCGCACAGCTCAAATGGTATTAGTCATTACGCATTAAAGGAACATAGACTATGTACTTAGATTTTGAATACTGAATACAAGTAATGTGCGTTTATTGTAAATTCTAGAATATACAATATGTACAAGTGTATAAAACATATGTCCGTTTGTTTTAACAGAGACTTCGCGATGTGCAAAAGCTGAACCCATTTATCTATGTCTTCCTGGATAGAAACATATCCCCGCGTTAAGGCCCCCTTTCTTGTCTGCAACTGGTGCTTTCATAACTTACATATTTGTTCTCCTTTCCTGTCTGCCACGCAATAAAGGCGTGCACGAATCAGACCGTAAGTTTTTTTTCCAGTAGCTAAGAAACTAGCGTATGGAGAATTTCCCGCCTCGCACTCAGCTTCAACGCCCTCCTGTCCTCCTCGCGAGCTCAGTCACTCGCGGGCACGGTGCCTCCCTCCCTTCCTCTGTCTCTTTTCGTCCCTCCCTCCCTCCCTAATCTACATTACGTATCTCCTCGGAACCCCCCCTCCAACCTCCCCGCCCGCGCGCCAGCCTGATCCCGTTGCTTACGTTTGAGAGATTCCGTCGCTGCCCACCTCCGTAGGCACAATCCGGCTCCGGGTATAAATCGGGCTCCAGGAATCAGCACCGTCACTCGCTCAGTCGCATCGACTCACCGACTTGGAAACCAGAGCTTCAGCGGAGATAGCAGGCATTTCCTCACCGCCTCAGGCTAACTCGCTCTCGGCTTTGGTTCAGGATGGAGACCCGCTCGACTACGCGGAGCTGCCGGCGTTCCAGCACTCGTACCTTCAAGAGTGAGTTTTAAGAGCTGTTATTTCCCACGATTCCTATCCGAGTGGTTTCAGTATTGTTTCGACTTACTATTGCTAATTTAGTTTTCTGTAATAAAACAGGGTTTGCTTTGGTTGGAAAGTCACTTAAATTGTGTATCTTATTTAGATATTCTAAAGTATTCTTGAGACTTGAAATGTACTACAGGACCGTACCGGAACTATTTAGATAAAACTCTATGAAAGTTAGAAAAGGGTTTTGAATTTGTACTATTATTGCTTTGAACGTTTAGCGGTGTTTGAACTCCTCGAAGACAATTGAAGCCTCTCTTTTAAGCAATTTATCAAAGTTTCTTTTTTATAGAAACTTTGGTTCTACATAAAACTATCAAACTTCGTACTGAATTGCGCGTTCCAACTTTTACTTCTGCCACTGCTTGCAGACATTACAGAACTACTTACAGAGAAACGTTACATGCTTGTGAACATATTGAGTTTATTTATATTTGTTCACTGATGTTGAACCATTAATCTATTTTGTTGTTGCTTTGTGTGGACTGATTTTACGCATGAAGTTTTTGAGACTTGTACGTTACAATACGACTTTACTCCGTTAAAGAGTTTGTGGTGGGAATTGAATGGTGATTTTTTTGTATCGGAAAATGGCATATTTGGCGTTCTGTCTTTTTTCAAACCAATAGTTTTGAAGGTGTAAATTTCCCAGGCGCGCGTTTAGAAGCATTTTGGTGCCTAAATCAGTTCGGCGCGTTTTTCAGCGGAACAATTTATTCAACATTATATGAAACACCGGAATGTTATTAGTATAACTGTAGCCTGGCACTAATAGACTAGAGCATCATCGTGGAAAATGTCCATGAAATTAGTTTGAAGTTATAAGAACGTCAGACAGTTAATTGCTGTTGAATCTTTAGTTCTTGGACAGGATATAGTCAAACAGAGTTTTTCGCTTGGCTTGCAGCAAGCGTGGACCGCGTAATGAACCGTGTCGCGTTATTTGAGGGTGGGTCAGAGAAGCAACACGCTGGAAAATGTTGTTCTTGCGGATGAATTCGTTTTTATTTATTCATTCTGAGTTGTTGTCTTCATTGTTGTCGTGCGTAATCTGATACATGAACACCCGAACAGTCTTTGTGAAAAATTTATGGGGGTCAGTTACAGAGCCGTTTTGGTTTTCAGAGCTCTGACGTAAATTCTGCCACTGAAGATCGGAACTTAACTTTTGTATTGTTTGCTGTTAGTGTTAACTTTCAGCACATTAATAGCAAACTTGAAGGCGAATAACAATAACAGTAGTCGTCATCGCGACAATAATAACAGCATTATTTGAATATGAATATTTGCGCGAGCCATGTACAGCTCCGTGCATTGGAATGAGTGGATCTGACACGTGAATCCCGCCGCTTTTCTCCCGCTCTTTATATGAGCCTCCTCACACCGTTCCCCAGACCAAACCTTTCAGCACCACCAGGCTGGACAGCTCCTCTCGCCAAATTAGTGTTATTCCAAAATCTCTCCCTCTCCATCTCTCTCCTCTCCTCTCTCTCTCTCTCCCTCTCCCCCTCCCTCTCTTCCCCCCTCTCCCTCTCCCTCTGTTGGCCTGATTATTTCCTCCGTGCTGTAATGACTGTGTGAGCGCAGCAGCAGGTCAGATGGTTTAACCCCCCCCCGTGCCTCTCCTCTCCCCAGGTGGTCTGTCCCTGTGGCTGGTCCTGTGGCTGGTGCTGGTGAAGCCGGCCCCCGCCCGTGGGTGCCCGCGCCTGTGCGTGTGCTACCCCTCCCCCATGACGGTCAGCTGCCAGGCGCAGAACTTCACCTCCGTGCCAGCTGGCGTGCCGTATGACTCGCAGCGCGTCTTCCTGCAGAACAACCGCATCACTGAGCTGCGGGTCGACTCCTTCGGCTTCCAGACTCAGGTAGGCGAGCGCGCCAACACGCGCACCTGGGCGCTCAGTCTACATCACACCTGGGCGCTCAGTCTACATCACACCTGGGCGCTCAGTCTACATCACACCTGGGCACTCAGTCTACATCACACCTGGGTCAAATATGTGTTTGTTTTGGATTCAAATACTTTTCTGTACTCTGTTGATCTTGCCTGGTGTAATTGAGCCTGCCAATGTGACCAGAAGGCGGGGTTTACATTTTTTGAGAGTGTTTCATTGGTTCTAATACACCAGACAAGATCAGTAAAGTGTCAAAATGTATTTGAATCCAAAACAAACACGTATTTGACCCAGATGTGGTCTACA
The DNA here is from genome assembly GCF_018555375.3 of Anguilla rostrata. Taxonomy (NCBI): domain Eukaryota; kingdom Metazoa; phylum Chordata; class Actinopteri; order Anguilliformes; family Anguillidae; genus Anguilla; species Anguilla rostrata. The sequence goes on along the minus strand of NC_057937.1, from coordinate 63,831,302 downwards.
TATAAACAAATGTCACATGATGTTTTTGGCCACTTGGCACAATACAACTGTACTTATCTTATACTTATCTATCATTCTCTTTCCCTCTCCTCTCTATCCCTTTCTCTCTTTCCCTCCCCTCTTTCTCTGTGCCTCTTCCCCTCCCCTCATGCTGCAGGTGCTGTGGCTCTACTCCAATAACATCACCTGGATTGAGGCGGGAGCCTTCAGTGAGCTGAGGGAGCTGGAGGAGCTGGACCTGGGGGACAACCCCCACCTGCACCGGCTGGAGGGCGGGGCCTTCCGGGGCCTGGAGAAGCTGCAGAGCCTGCACATGCACCGCTGCCGGCTGGCCGCCCTGCCCCACGACATCTTCCGCAAGCTCTACAGCCTGCACTTCCTGTACCTGCAGGAGAATCAGCTGCACTTCCTGCAGGACGACCTCTTCTCCGACCTGGTCAACCTCAGCCAGCTCTTCCTGCACGGCAACCGCATCCGCACCCTCTCCGAGAACGTGTTCAGGGGCCTGGTCAACCTGGACCGCCTGCTCGTGCACGACAACCGCGTGCGGCAGGTGCACCGCAAGGCCTTCCGCGACCTGGGCCGGCTCACCATGCTCTTCCTCTTCAACAACTCCCTGGCGGAGCTGCCCGGGCAGCCGCTGCGCGACCTGGGCTCCATCGAGTTCCTGCGGCTGAACGGGAACCCCTGGTCCTGCGGCTGCGAGGCCCGGCCGCTCTGGGAGTTCTTCCGCCAGTCCCGCGTGTCCAGCTCCGAGGTGCTGTGCTCCTCTCCGTCCCCCCGCCGCGGCCAGGACCTGCGCTTCCTGCGCGAGATGGACTTCGCCCTCTGCCCGCTGCCCGACCCCGGCTCCCTGGCCGGCACCACCACCACCACCTTCAGCACCAAGACCCGCTGGTGGTTCTCCAAGGCCAAGGCCGCCGCCTCCACCAAGTCCTCCTACGCCAAGACCTCCGAGGCCGTCAAGGCCTTCCCCTTCGCGGTCAAGCCCCTCCTCGGCCCCTCCACCTCCTCCTCCTCCTCCTCCTTCCCCTCCAAGTACGAGCTGGCAGAGGAGGAGGCGGCGCTGCCCAAGCTGGACCCAGAGGAGTACTGGGCCAACTATGGGAACGAGGACGCCTCCTCCGTGCGCTGCTTCGAGCTGGAGTGCCCGCCCGGCTTTGACTCTCCCGGCCTTCCTCCCTCTTCCTCCTCCTCTCCCCTGCTCTCCTTCCTCTCTGTTTCCCTCTCCCTCCTCGCTTTGTCCATTCATCTACTCTTCGGCTGAGTCTGTCCTTCAGTCGGACACCCTCTCCTTCGATGGGACGTCCCCTCCCACCGCCACCTCCTTTCTCCAAACTGTGCTCCCTTTCTTTCCTCTACGGCTTCTGCAGACCTGTACCTTGATCCATTTTTAAGGTTACCCCCACCCCCTACACCTCCATATGGGGGTGATGCAGACACTAGAGGGCAGTAGGGAGACTGAGCTGGTGGGGCTCATGGTAGAGAACAGATACAGGTAGAGGAAGCATAAAATCAGTCAGCACTGGACTGTTACTGCTTTTTAAAAAAATGTTTTTTTTGAAAAAGCTAATCTATCTACTGTTGCTGTTTAGCATTTTAGTATTTCAGCATTCACAGGAACAACTCTGATGTGTAATAACATCCCTGGTGCTGTCACCTGGGCTTTTTACAGCTATCGCTAATGCTGATGCTAATGCTAACACCAGTGCCACCTCTACAGCTATGACTACTTCTGTTCTATGCTTTTTTTCTTTTTGCTAATGTACTGCTACTGTAATGTACTGCAGCCGCTGTCGCCTCTGCTACTGTTATTGCTAGTGCTAATTGTTAGTTAGCATTGATGCTAGTTAGCCTGGCCTCGGACGTTGCCATGGCGACTGTGCCATGGCTGCCGCTGGCCTAGGGGTCAGGGGGTGGTGGATGTTTCTGGATTTGCCCTGGCGTTGCTGTAAGGCCGCTAATCTCTTTCACGGGCAGCCATAAGGCGTCTCCGAGGGCAACCAGTTTCCCACAGAGACCGTACTGGCAGCAGAACCTTAGCGCTAACTCCGCTGATCTGCTCCATCGCGCCTCCCCCTCGCCGCCGCAAAACAACCATCACTGCTGTGCAACAGTCCATTTACTGTAAAAAATACACACACACACACACACTCACACTCACACTCACACTCACACTCACACACACACACTCACACACGCACACACACACACACACACACACACACACTCACACATCGTATAGAAAGAGTGTGTCTGTTCTCAGGGCAGTGAAAGACAGCTTACTGTGAGAGAGGGCAGAATGCTGCTCAGGGCTGTGACACTAGTACTGTACTTCACAGAGACACTCAACATATGCAAACAGAGAGAGAGAGAGGGAGAGAGAGAGAAAAAGCAATAGCGAGAGAGGGAAGGCGAGAGAGAGAGAGAGAGAAATAGCAATAGCGAGAGAGGGAAGGCGAGAGAGAGAGAGAGAAATAGCAATAGAGAGAGAGGGAAGGCGATACAGAGATATAGAATCAGAGAAATGTAGTAAGATGAGGATGGTGAAGAAAAGCGCTAAAGAGGATTTGACAGACGGAGAGACAGGGGGAGAAAGTGGAGTAGAAAGAGAGGGAGATCTGAGAGAGAGCAGAGAAAAAGGCTGAGTGTGAGAGACAGAGAGAGAGAGAGAGGCTGAGTGTGAGAGACAGAAAGTGTTTGCACACAAGCACAGCGAAGAGAGGGCTGGCCCGGAGAAACAGAGGAAAGCAGAAAATGTGTTTTTATAGAAACTGTCGCTCGTAATTCTCAATCCATTCATACAAAACACATCTCACATCTCACATGCTGTAAATATGGCTGTGCGTTCCTTTGTGTTTAGAGAGCAGTGAACCTGTGCAGGTGGATGCAGTGTTGTATGTTCTCTGAAAAAAAGGTGTGTGTGTGTGAGCTGGGACTGGACAGCCAGCTGATTCATATTTTATCATTCTTGTACTTATTCTTTATGGAAATACAGTAAACTAACTGTCTGTACATTTTGTTTTTGAGTTCTTCTTCAGTGTTCCTTTCCTAATTCCAGCCCAAAACAGAGCATTAACTTTGTCCCAGAGATTTGTAATGGTAACGGAAAGTGAGATTAGCTACTGCTAATCTTACCCATGACCCCTGACCTGTGACCCCTGACCTCTCCACACACCATGAGACTGGACTCTAGAAAGTGTTCCAGAAAGATTGAGCTGAACGGACAGAATCAGGAAAAGGCGGATGTACTGACAGACCTAACTGGCACAATGACCAGGCACAAACGACACAAATGTCCAGGCAAAGACAGCCCCTGTTTGACAGATGGACAAATATACTGGGAGCTGACTCCAGCTGACAGACTGACACTGATTTGGTGACTCATTGACACACTAAAAATGCGTTACACTGGTTAACTGCCACCTGAATAACGGAAGCATTAGCTGACAGACAAATAGATACAGACAGATACAGAGGGATGGACAGGCAGACAGATGGATAGGCAGAAAGACTGGCAGACAGACCAGGAGATGGGGGGATGGTGCAGGTGACTGAAGAAGGGAAGAAGATAGGATGAGCAAATGAAAAGCAGACCTTCCCCTTTTCCAGGATTCTCCTTTAGTCTATATTCATCCTTCTGCTTGTCTCTCTCCTTCTGTCTCTCTCTGTCTCACTCTGTCTCTGTCTGTCTCTCTCTGTCTTCATCCCTGTCTATCTCTCCCTTTCTCTCTCTCTCTCTCTCTCTCTCTCTCTCTCTCTCTCTCTCTCTCTCTCTCTCTCGTCTCTCTCTCCCCCATGCTTTTAGTGTTTCCTTGGTGATGGTGGGGGTGAAGGTAGGCGTCTCTTCCTCTTTTGGGCACCTGCTTGTTTATTTCTGTCTCTCCCTCCCTCCCGCTCTGTATGTGTGGAGAACGCAGGGGTCAGGGGTCACTGTAGATGTGCTCACTGAACACAGAGCAGGGAGCTGCAGGGTATCTTCAGCGAGGGGAGGGACAGAGAGAGAAAGCGAGAGAGGTAGAGAGTGAAGGAGAGAGAGAGGAGAGGGATAGAGAGAGTGAAGGAGAGAGAGATGAGAAGGATAGAGAGAGTGAAGGAGAGAGAGAGTGAGGAAGTGATGGATAGAGAGAGTGTGAGGTAGTTGGAGAAAGTGAGAGATAGAGGAGGAGAGAGATGGAGAGGGAGAGTGGATAAGCAGCTTTAGCTATAGTGACAGGAGCTACCTTTTTGCTGTCCATCATTTTGGATGTTCCATTTATTTATTTTACAATCTTTTTAAAATGCTGTCACCTTCCGGGGTGCTTGTGCTGCTTTGAAAGAGCTAATGGACCCTGCACTACAAAGAGCTGCAGGCCAAGGCCAGCGAGCTCTGCGCGGGTCACCTCTGCGAAGACATCACCATGGCAACAAACAACAATACAACAGGACACATCCCTATCTCCCTTTGGTCTTTCATTTGCCTCTTGAAGTCAGATATACACAGAAGAAACGTGTGTGTGTGTGTGTGTGTGTGTGTGTGTGCGTGTGCGTGCACTTGTGAGTTTCTTTTTTGAATTTGTTTCTTTTGATTCTTTTCAGTTCTGTGATAATTTTATTGTGGGGGTTTCAAACAAAAATGAAAGGAAAAGTGACATGCTGTCATCTTTTAAAAATTTGTGAACGAGACAATAAATGTAATCTTTTGACAAAAGACTGGGCGTGTACTTGTCTTTTTGAACTTTTTCTAAAAACAGTCTATGTAGAGATGAGGAAAAATGCATATTTCTTCTCTTCTCTCTCTCTCTCTCTCTCTCTCTGTCCTCTGCTCTCTGTAATGCTCTCTCCCTCCCACACAGTTATGGCTATCATTCTTTCCTCTGTTCATAGCAGTAATTACCGTGCTGCGTGGATGGGCAGGTGGAAGTGTTTGAGTGCAGAAAGACAGGCTCCACAGTGAGCTTCCGTCCTCACCAGCCCAGGGCGACACACGGGGTATGACCTGAGGCCCTCGCCAGGACTCAATCCCGCCGCTTTCAAATGATCCCTGTCACTCAAAAACATACCCGAAGCCCCATCACCACCCTGGTTTCACTCATCAGCTCATTCATTTAAAAAACCTAACCCTTAGGGGTAATCAAGTAATTATTGATTCTTTATTTAACCAGGAAGTCTTTTTGCACAAGAGGTTTCAGTTAAAAACCCAATTGTGCTTCACTACCAAAGCGATCCACTGAAACAACACAATACTGGTGCACTGCATGACCAAAAGTATGTGGACACCTCTTGGTCTGGGGCTGTTTTTCAGGGTTTGGGCTAGGCCCCTTAGTTCCAGTGAAAGCTAATCTTAATGCTATAGCATACAATCACATTCTAGACGATTCTGTGCTTCTCCAACAGTTTGGGGAAATCCCTTTCCTGTTTCAGCATGACAATACTCCCGGGCACACAGCGACGTCCATATGCAAATGATTTTGTTTAGAACGGTGTGGAAGAACTTGACTAGCCTGCACAGAGCCCTGACTTCAACTTGATCCAACAACTTTGAGATCAATTGGAAAGCCAACTGAAAGCCAGGCCTAATCGCCAAATCATTGCCCAACCTCACTAATGCTCTTCTGGCTGATTGGAAGCAAATCCCTGCAGCAAGTCTTCAATATTCATTCTAAAGCCTTCACAGAAGAGTAGAGGTTGTTATTGCAGCAAAGGGTGGACCAACTCTACCCATATTAATGGCCATAATTTTGAATGGGATTTTGGATGTCAGGTGTCCACATACTTTTGGCCATGTAATGTATGTCTTATTTCATTTCAGGATTTTGAGGAGACATCCTATTCCTGAGTCTAATTAGGCTCTGGGTATTTTTTTCATGGGCTTGATAGTCCAGAAGTAACTAAACTAATTCCGAGCCAAGTGCCCAAAAGCCTGAAAGGACTGAATGGGGTAGTGGAGCTTTAACTGGGATCTTAAATAGGAGGAAATGTATTTTTAATCCTCAGATTTAAAAAAAAGAAAGAAAAAAAAAGAAAATCCTTTAGTTTCGAATGCTCAGATGGATGGGGGATTGCTTTTGAGGCTGAGTGCCATGGTGCGCAGGCGTGTGATCAGCTGTGAACTGTAGGCTACGCACCAGCTGTAAACTCTGTGGCGCGAGGACATGCCAGGGAGCTACGGCAGGTAGCAGTGAGTAGTTCAGGCTGCCGTTGGTGAGTCCGTCACGGCTGAGGTTTTGAAAAACATAAACTTCCCTACTTCCGTTTCTGTGTCATCCGTCCTAATCATACTATTTGGACTTCTAAAATTATACATTTAAAAACTCTGTCGGATTTGGGTAAAAATTAGTGGTGCCTATTTGCCTCAAAATTCAAAACTGACCGTTAAATGAAACAGGCACGCGTTACTACAGCGAGACCGAGACGAACTATGGCGGTTTTATTTTTCATTGGCTAGCTAGATAGCATAGTTAAGGGACATCGCCGGGGTAATATCAACCGCCGTAACTAAGTGGCCTGGCGAACAACCCGTGGTGATTTAATTTGTGGCCGCTAGCTTTATTTGCCCTGCGTGAAAATTCCCTGCCAACTTCTTTTAACGCTTACAAAACCGAATATTTACATCAGAAGAATGGCAATTTGCTAGCGTGCTGCTTTAACTAATCTAGCCTGTGCAGACTCTGGTTAAACGCAGTTGTGTGCCCTTCCGGCAGGTGTAATTTTACGTGTCCCTCGTCAGGATTGTGTAGTTCACCCCTGTCCAATACCTGTTAACAAACTGCTGATATAGTTAGGCCTACAGCAAATTTTAATCGTTCAAACCCTTGTAAAAACATCAACTTAACAAAAGTAGTCTGTGTAGCCTATTTTATCTAGACTAGCGCCATGATCAGCATCAGGTTAAACGAAACAAGACGTCCACTGCGTTGTTCGAAGACTTCATTCATGTCCACACAATTTGGGGATGTTTGTTATCTATGAGTGAAATATGCCAGTGTTTCATAAACTTAATTCGTTTGCATGTATATTTCAAAAGTCAAGTGCACGCACAATTTTTATGCTCAAAACCAGCCTTCAATCCGTGCAAATTCTGTAGTTAGCCGAGGCACCTGGTTCTTCTGACGAGCTGCTTGCACAGTTTGTGGAAGCTCAGTTCACTAGGAGGAGTATGATGGGGCAGGTCGTCTTTGGCTGAAGGGATTATCCCAGGAAGACCCCTGACCAGGAGGATTTCACTGCAAGGTACAGGTAGGCACCTGGAAATGGTGAACTGTGTTTTGGTGGTGTAATAATTCTCGGCTCTGATAATTGACAGTGAAGGGCTGTATGAAATCACTGTGGCACAATTGTAGACTCGGTCTACGATACAGTTTTATCGTACATTCATTTCAGTTATTAGGTTGACTGATAACCCTTTTCAACACCCCTACCCTCAGATTTTAATGACCACAGTGAGTCAGCCTCAAACAACAACAACAACGCAACAAAGAGGTGGTACATTCTACAACACAGTGTCCCCATCACTACTGGTGTTTCCATCCAACTGTTTTCATGTGAATTTAGAATTCGCGCATGAGTAAACCTGGGGCAGTGGGGAGGGAGGGACAGAAAGACAAAGTCTGTTGTCCTCTCCCCTGGCTTGGGCTTGGGAGTCCCACACGTGTTACATGGAGTCCCTCTGTCCCACGCGTGTGACATGGAGTCCCTCTGCACAGAGTCCCACGCGTGTGACATGGAGTCCCTGTGTGAGTCCGTATGCGAGTCCCACGCTTCAGCAGCCTGCTGTGTGGCACAAGGCCCCGCCATGCGGGGGGAGGCTGACTAACAAACGCAGACTGCCGCGTGATGTCACCCGCTGCCTCTCTGCGATTGGCCGTGTCCCGCTGCCCTGATTGGCCCAGTATGGAGGCTGTTGTGCGTTTCTGAGCGGAGAGCCTCATTTGGAGCCCACGCGTCAGGGAGCGGATGAGTGGAGGGAGGGAGGGGCAACCGCAATGTCACAATGTGCCGGAAGTCTGGAGTGGACTGTGTGTATGTGTGGGTGCGTGTGTGCGTGCGTGCGTGTGTGTGTGTGTGTGATTGTGTGTGTGATTGTGTGTGTGATTGTGTGTGTGATTGTGTGTGTGATCGTGTGTGTGTGTGTGTGTGATCGTGTGTGGGTGCGTGTGGGTGCGTGTGGGTGCGTGTGTGTGCGTGTGTGGGTGCGTGTGTGTGTGTGTGATTGTGTGTGTGTTTGTGTGTCTGTGTGTGTGTCTGCTTGTATGTGCGTGCATGTGTGTGTGTATGTCTGTTTATGTGTGTGCCTGTTGGTATTGTGTATGTGCATGTTTGTGTCTTTTCATGTGCGTATCTGTGTGCATGCAGATGAAAGTAGATGTGTTGTGTGGGCTGTTTTAGAGAGAGAGAGCGAGACAGAGAGAGAGCATGACCGAGTGAGAGAGCGTGAGAGAGAGAGAGAGAGCGGGCCCCAGGTGGTCCCAGCAGGCTGAGAGAGGCCGGGTGGGCACAGAGACATCCACACAGGAAGTGCATTAAGTACAGAGACACAAGAAACAAACAGGGAGAGGAGGGGGCATACTCTCACCCCCCGGGTTATTCAGCATACTCTCATTTCTCTGACTGGTGTCACTCTCCTCCTGAGCACAGTACATGCTGATGAGTGTTTGGTTTGTGCGGTTGTGTTGGCTGAGTGCCTTATGTGCACATTGGCTGTGCTGAGGAGTTTATCGGCACGCAAACAAAGCGAACGCAGTCAGCTGTGAGGGAGATTATTCGGTGCGTGCGGGGTCGGGAGAGGAGGAAGACGCACGTGCAGTGGCTGGCGTGTCGTGGGAGAGAGGACGTGTGGGAGGGAGTTTTAGCGCCTGAGAAAGGAGGAAGGGAACATGAGAAAGCACAGAGGGAGAAGTGTGGGACCTCTCACAGGGAGAGAAGAGAAGGACAGGAGATGAGAGTGAGGGAGAGAAGGACAGGAGGAGAGAGAGGGGGAGAGGTGAACAGGAGGAGAGACCGAGAGAGGACTTGAGGGGAGAGAGAGAAGGACAGGAGGAGAGACCAAGAGGGGACAGGAGGAAAGAGAGAGAGAGGTCAGGAGGAGAGTGAGAAAAGGACAGGAAGAGAGACCAAGAGAGGACAGGAGGAGAGAGAGAGGGACAGGAGGAGAGGGAGAGAGAGAGGGAGAAAAGGACAAGAGGAGAGACAGACAGAGAGAGAGGGAGTGGAGGACAGGAGAAGAGACAGACAGGGAGAGGGAGAGAAGGACAGGCGGAGAGACAAACTGAGAAACAGGGAGAGGGAAAGAGAGAGGGAGAGAAGGACCGGAGGAGAGACAGTCTTTGAAAGAGAGAGGGGTGTTGGGGAAAAAGGGGGACTTGAGTTTTGACAGCTGATACCAATATTGTGTGATCCAATACAAAATCCGAATAAAAGAACATTCTGAACATTGTGTGTGTCTGTGTAGTGTGTGTGTGTGTGTGGGTTTCTTACCTTTATAATTCATATTGTCAGTCTTTCACACCAAATCAGTTAGTCCATATTCTCTCTCTTTTTCCCTTTCTCTCTCTCTCCATCTCTTTCTGTTACGCTCCCTTTGTTCCTTCTCCCTTTCTTTTTTTAGTCTTCCACAGATCCCATGTGTTTGTGTGACGCATGTGTGCAGTTGCGTGTTGGAGGTGTGAGAGTGTTGATGTGGATTATGTTTGTGCACCACATTTTGGTAATACACGTGTGTGTGTGTGTGTGTGTGTGTGTGTGTGTGTCTGTCTGTGACGTGTATGTCTGTGTGCGTATACTGTGTTTCTGTCCGAGTGACGTATGTGTGTGTGCGTATGTGTGTGTGTGTGTGCGTATGTGTGTGTGTGTGTGTGTGTGTGGTTGTGTCTGACTCACTTTGGAGCTTAGACAGGGAAAGATGAGCAGTGGATCTGGGGTTCCCAGCCAGGCCATCTGTTTAGCACAGGGAGGGAGTGAGAGAGACTAACTCAGCTCACATTCAGGGTACATCACTGCTACACTGCATTAGCGTTTCTGTGTGTATGCACATGCAGGCACGTGCACACACACACACACACACACACACATACGCACACACATGCATGCACGCACATACACACACACATACATGTACACACACACGCATGCACACATGCACGCTCACACACACATTCATGTACACACACATATGCATGCTCACATGCATGCACACACACACACATACATGTACATACACAAATGCATGCACACATACAGACACGTGCGCATGTATGCACTCACACATATACACACGCACGTAAACGCATGCACACACACACGTGCGTGCACACAGGCACACACACACTCATGCAGGTGCACACACTCACAGGCACACACGCACATGCACATTTGTGATTATGGGGATAATCTCACAGTAAGGGTGAGATTAATTTTCAGGCCTGGTAAGTAAATGTGAGATTAGGTACCAGGACTGGTTAGTGTGGGTGAGATTAGGTACCAGGACTGGTTAGTGTGGGTGAGATTAGGTACCAGGACTGGTTAGTGTGGGTGAGATTAGGTACCAGGACTGGTTAGTGTGGGTGAGATTAGGTACCAGGACTGGTTAGTGTGGGTGAGATTAGGTACCAGGACTGGTTAGTGGGGTGAGATTAGGTACCAGACTGTGGGGTGAGATTAGGTACCAGGCTGGTTAGTGTGGGTGATAGTACAGCTGGTAGTATGGTGAGATTAGGTACCAGGACTGGTTAGTGTGGGTGAGATTAGGTACCAGGACTGGCTAGTGTGGGTGAGATTAAGTTCCTCTCTTGATCAGTGGTAGTGAGTTTGAGTATGAGATCAGTGATGGTGAGTTTGGGTATGAGATCAGTGATGGTGAGTTTGGGTATTAGATCAGTGATGGTGAGTTTGGGTATGAGATCAGTGAGAGTGAGTTTGGGTATTAGATCAGTGAGGTGAGTTTGGGTATGAGATCAGTGATAGTGAGTTTGGGTATTAGATCAGTGATGGTGAGTTTGGGTATGAGATCAGTGATGGTGATATTGGGTATCAGATCAGTGAGAGTGAGTTTGGGTATTAGATCAGTGATGGTGAGTTTGGGTATTAGATCAGTGATGATGAGTTTGGGTATGAGATCAGTGAGAGTGAGATTGGGTATCAGATCAGTGAGAGTGAGTTTGGGTATTAGATCAGTGATGGTGAGTTTGGGTATTAGATCAGTGATGATGAGTTTGAGATCAGTGCTCCGGGGGCAGCAGAGAAAGGCCATGTGCCCCCAGTGCATCTGATCAGAGCTATTAATACACACTGCCAGACTGTGCGTGTGTGTGCGTGTGTGCGTGCGTGCGTGCGTGTAAATGGTAAATGGTAAATGGACTGCATTTATATAGCGCTTTTATCCAAAGCGCTTTACAATTGATGCCTCTCATTCACCAGAGCAGTTAGGGGTTAGGGGTTAGGTGTCTTGCTCAAGGACACTTCGACATGCCCAGGGCGGGGTTTGAACCGGTAACCCTCCGACTGCCAGACAATCGGTCTTACCTCCTGAGCTATGTCGCCCCGTGTGTGTGTGCGTGTGCGTGCGTGCATACGTGTGTGTAAGTGTGTGTGTGTGTTTGAGGGAATTTAGGATTTAGGATTAGGATTTAGGGTTCGGGTTACAATTAGGTTTAGGTTAGGGTGAAGGTTAGGCAAGTAGTGGTTGGGGTTAGGGTTAGGGTTAGGGTTAGAGATTACAGAATGCATGTAGTCAATGGGAAGTCCACAAGGATAGCAATACGAAACTGTTTGTGTGTGTGTGTAAGTGTGTGTCTTTACTGCGTTTGATCAGAGCTATTAATACACACTGCCAGACTGCGTGTGTGTGTGTGTGCGTAAGTGTGTGTCTTTACTGCATCTGATCAAAGCTATTAATACACACTGCCAGGCTGCATGTGTGTGCATGCGCGTGCGTGTGTGTGAGTGCGTGTGTGTGCATGCATGTATATATATATATATATATTTTTTTTTATGTGTGAGTATACTTGCGTATGTGTGTGTGTGTGTGTGTGTGTGTGCGTATATATATGTATATAAGTGGGTGAGTGTGTGTGTGTGTGTGTGTGTGTGAGTGTGTGTGTGTATATATTTGTATATAAGTGGGCGTGTGTGTGTGTTTGCGTGCGTGAGTGTGTGCGTATATATATGTATATAAGTGGGTGTGTGTATGTATATGTATATAAGTGGGTGAGTGTATGTGTGAGTGTGTGTGTGCGTTTATATAAGTGGGTGTGTGTGTGTTTGCATGCGTGAGTGTGTGTGCGTATATATATGTATATAAATGGGGGTCTGTGTGTGTGTGCGTTTATGTATATAAGTGGGCGTGTGTGTGTGTTTGCGTGCTTGAGTGTGTGTGTGTACATATATGTATATAAGTGGGTGTGTTTGCGTGCGTGAGTGTGTGTGTGTATGTATATGTATATAAGTGTGTGTGTTTGCGTGCGTGAGTGTGTGTGTGTATGTATATGTATATAAGTGGGTGTGTGTGTGTGTGTTTGCATGTATGAGTGTGTGTGCGTATGTATATGTATATAAGTGGGTGTGTGTGTGTGTGTGTTTGCGTGCGTGAGTGTGTGTGCGTATGTATATGTATATAAGTGGGTGAGTGTGTGTGAGTGTGTGTGCGTTTATGTATATAAGTGGGTGTGTGTGTTTGCGTGCATGAGTGTGTGTATGTATATGTATATAAGTGTGTGTGTGTGTTTGCGTGCGTGAGTGTGTGTGCGTATGTATATACGATCTTCCAGTGGAGGTCAGAACAGCAGAGTGTCTGAGCACCTTCAAACGGAAACTCAAGACGCACCTCTTCTCTGTGTACCTCTCTCCTCTTCCCTAAACCCCCTCCCATCACTATTTAAAAAAAAAAAAAAAAAAAAATTTTTGGTTCAGACTATCTTGTTTCTCCTTAATGTATGCATCATAGTAAAGGCTTTTTATCTGCATGTTGTTCAATGGACTTAAGTGGACTTGATCCTGAGTTTGGTTACACTGTTGTAAGTCGCTCTGGATAAGAGCGTCAGCTAAATGCCTATAATGTAATGTAATGTAATATAAGTGTGTGTGTGTGTGTTTGCGTGCGTGAGTGAGTGTGTGTGCGTATGTATATGTATATAAGTGGGTGTGTGTGTGTGTTTGCGTGCGTAAGTGTGTGTTCGTATGTATATGTATATAAGTATGTGTGTGTGTGTTTGCGTGCGTGAGTGAGTGAGTGTGTGTGCGTATGTATATGTATATAAGTGTGTGGGTTTGTGCATGCGCTGTTAAGTATTCAGAATTTTAACGTAATTCGTGATGGACACCTCCATCTGTCCGTTTTCCATCTGTCAGTCATTCAGGGGCTGCTTTACATCTCTTTCCCATCCCTCTATCCGTGGACGAGAGACCCCGTCATTCGGTCACTTTGATGAAGTGATGGGGGCAGGTTACTTTTCTTTCTTTCGTTCTCTTCTTCCCTGACCTTCCTCCCCCTTTTTTTCTGTCTGTGCTCGTCTTTCCCCCGAAACTTTGTTGTGAATGAGATCTCTCCCTTTGTGGCTATAAATAGTGTGCGCGTTGCTCTGACGCAGTCGGGCTGCTTCATGCTCAGCCCTGCTCACACGCGTCAGCCTCTCTTTTATTTCCCACTCGCTGACACTGCCTGGCTCTGCGCTCGTCTATCAAAAGACCTCCGTCAAGCTGCCAGTCTTCCAGCCGCTCCACTCATCATGTAATTATCTCAACAATTAACCATGTCTTTGGTATCAGAAATGACTTCTTCAATGAGTCGCTCTTGGATTGGGGCAGGTAACAGTATTTGGGTAAGAGGACACTGCCCTCCTGTGGAACTTCTGAAATACTACAGCTTGCCATGAGTGAGTTTTCTCCTTTAGAGTGTGTGTGTTTGTGTTTGTGTTACCTGTGTTAAGTGAGAGCTATACAGATTGATTAATAGATAGAGGGACAGAAAATATGTCACACCTCCATGCAGTTTCTCTAAAGCTAAGAGCATTCCTTATCCATCTCCCTACAGACTGCTGCTCCTTACCCTCCTCCCTACAGACTGCTGCTCCTTTCCCTCCTCCCTACAGAGTGCTGCTCCTTACCCCCCTCCCTACAGACTGCTGCTCCTTACCCTCCTCCCTACAGACTGCTGCTCCTTACCCTCCTCCCTACAGACTGCTGCTCCTTACCCTCCTCCCTACAGACTGCTGCTCCTTACCCTCCCTACTGTGTGCTGCTCCTTACCCTCCTCCCTACAGACTGCTGCTCCTTACCCTCCCTACAGTGTGCTGCTCCTTACCCTGCTTCCTATGGAGTACTGCTCCTTACCCTCCTACCTACAGCCTGCTGCTCCTTACCCTCCTCCCTACAGACTGTTGCTCCTTATCCTGCTCCCTATGGAGTGCTGTTCCTTACCCTCCAGCATCATTTCCTGCTATCTGCAGCAGGCCTGTCCTGTCAGCTTTGAGCAGAGAGGGGCCTGCCTGCCTCAGACTTACTGCACATTTCATTTGTGCCCCAGTGCTGCCATCTAGAGGGGAGTTTTTGGCTGGACCGCAACAGTGGGGCCAGTCCTACAAACGCGAATGTCTGTGACTGAGTGATGAAGTTACACCATTGGTCGGCAGAGTTATGAAGTTACACCATTGGTCGACCGGTCCAGCCATATACTAGGTTTTGACCTGGTCTTGTTATTGCTGTGAGCTGGCCTTCCTCTGTGCCTCAGTAAAGTGTGTGTTCAGCACACAGCTGTTTAGTTATACCTCAGCTCAACTCATTTGACCTGGGGGGGGGGGGGGGCAATCAAACAGAAAGCATTTTCTGGAGCATCTTTATTTTATAAATACAAGTCAACCAATAAAATGATTTGTATCTAACAGGAGTACATAAATGGAGATTATAACACTAATACTGACATACTCAGAGATAACATATGGATACATATGTGTTACATACAGACTCAGAGATAACATATAGAAACAGGTGTTACATACAGACTCAGAGATAGCATATAGAAACAGATGTGTAACACACAGTGATAGCACACAGATGCATATGTGTAACATACAGAGTCAGAGATAGCATGTAGACATAGATGTATAACTGCAGTAAAGGCAGACACTGACGCGACATGCATCTGTGGGAGAGCGCAGTGAATCTTAGGTGGAGAGGAGGAGTGTGACAGTGGACAGGTGTGCATTTATTAACTATCATTTTATTGTGCTTGATTTTGCATTCTCTCTCTTTCTCTCTGTGTCTCTCTGTACTTTACTGATGTGTTTCCTCGCCCTGCACTCACGCGCCGAGCGTTTCGGGTGACCAGTTCTCAGAAGTCCCCTCGTTCTCTATGAAGCTGCGCGACGGCCAGCGACCCAGACAGCTGCTGGAGAAAAGTTACTCCTGCTTTATCTGTTCGCACGTATCGCCCGTCAACAGCCAATCAGAATTCTGGGCTTCCTAATTCTCCAGCTGATGTGATTCCATTTTGTGAATAACTGTTCTGCCCGACTTCACTCATTGCAATGGAGGAGCAGCTAAAAATAGGATAGGCAGCAGACTGTATGGCAAATATGTGGCTTTTTCTAGCAAAATCAGTCACATTCAGTTTTATACATTACTAGAGAGCTGGCTATTGCTAGTGATCTATCTATCTATCTCACTAGCTAACTAGATAATGTTCGCTATTAAAAGAGATAGATTAGAGACAAATAGTAATTATTAGTATCATGACAACTATAGAAACTAAATTCTAGGCTTTATGGCTGATATACGTATTTGGTACACTGTGTAATGCCGTGATTTCTCTTCAAAAATGTGTAGCTGCACTAAAACCACTGAGAGGACACAACAGGAAGCTCTTGCCCCTCCCTCAACCCAGTACTCTTGAGGGACACATCGACCTAGTTCCTCTCTGTGTGAACACAGGGTAAGGCTTTTATAGGTTTGACTTCAGCAAAGGAATTGGTAGGAGGATAATTATAGATACTTATTAACATGAACATGTGATTCAAACACTGACGTCCGGAGCTGCTTATCTCTCGTGCACTCTTCTGCCACACCCCCATCTTTCATATGCAAACTCACATGCACTCACACACTGACACACGCACACGCACACACTCGCACATACACTCACACACACATACACTTTTACTCACACACATACGCACACACGTACACTCACAGGCATACACTTATACTCACACACACGCACACACTCGCACACACACATACACTTATCCTCACACGCACGCACACTCACACACACACACACACACACAAACAGGCATACAATCATACTCACACACACACACACACACACACACACACAAACAGGCATACAATCATACTCACACACACACACACACAAACAGGCATACAATCATACTCGCACACACACACACACAGTAGTCTGAGGCACAGTTTGGACAGTCTTGTTGAGCTTTATAAGTTAATGTTTAACAGGGTAGTTCAGTTCAGGGTCTTGTTCTTTTGCGGTTAGCTGTAGGATTGTACTTCCCCCTCTAAGGTACGATTGCACTGCCCTTCCTGATCCAAGAGCTTGTGTTTGAGTTGTCAGTCAGCCAAATACCTGTAATGCAATGTGAAGTAACAAACACTGGCATTGGTGACCTGCACTTCTCTTCCCTGTGCTCTGGCCTCTGATTGGCTCAGATGTCTCGTTAGACAGGCCCTGACCAATCAGATGAGACAGTTTCACATACAAAGAAGAAAACAGTTTTATTACTCTGGTGGGCACACTGTTGGGGTACAGGAACATGCAGAAAACAGTGAGTTCCAGTGAGTTTTACCTTAGTGACAGAAAGGGTCCCTCAGCTCCCGCCCCTCAGCCTCACTGTCCAATGGAGAAGGCCCCTGAATCACTGGACATCTTCTCATCCTGTTTGACTGACAGCTGGCTGCAGCTGTTTCGGTACAACCCGTTGCTATGGGAGACACTGGACCTGATCTGGGACTCGGACACCTTGGGTGGGGGGGGGGGGGCGGGTGGTGGAGGAAAGTGCAGAAACCAAATTCAGCCAGTTTGCATGTACTAAATGTACTACGTGTACTAAATGTACTAAATGACAGAAAACGAGGCGTTTGTGGAGAAACAGAAACTGCGCATTGACTTCGGCCTCCAGTCTCCTCATCCCTGTGGGCCAAACTCGCCCAGATGTTCACACCCTGAGGCCAATGCAGAGCTTTCCTGAAACTGGTCTAAAATATCACATGGGTGGCTGTGTCCCGTCTCCTCATCTGATTGAGCAGATGAACTAAAATACTATATACATTAAATAAACAAACTAAAGTGAGTCTGAAATCATCAGCATCCATCTGTCAAAGTTTCTGCTCCCTTACTGCAGCTGTTTTTGCTTTCGGAGTTTGGTGCACCTAATGTTGTCACGTCCGTGTTTCCCGTGGTTACCACAACCGCAGAATCTGAATCTGCGTCCCCCACGGACATGGAAAGTCACTGAACTGAGTTTGCCTGACAGAGTATACTTACAGCTTAATGGGGAAGATGACGCTGCCCTCCTGTGGAACTTCTTGGATACTACAGCTTGCCATGAGTGAGTTTTCTCCTTTGGAGAAACCTTAACTCGCAGCCTAATGGTCAGGGAGCTGGGCTTGTACCCTCACTCCCAGCCTAACGGTCAGGGAGCTGGGCTTGCAACTCCATGGTTGCGGGTTCACTTCCCAGATGGGACACTGCTGTTGTATCTGCTGTAGCACATGTACTTAACCCGGCCTGCTTCAGTGAAAATATACAGCTGTATCAATGGATCGTATGTAAAGAATGTAAATTGTTGAAGTCTTTCTGCGTAAGACCTGATGTGTTAAAATGTAAACTGACACTGTGGGGATCAGTGGCACAGCCAGGGTTAGAGGCAGGCAGGAGACCTGTCCAGACTGACTGACTGACACACCGATTCAGTCCGACACAGAGACCCAGAGAGCTCCAGTCTCACCCACATCTTCAGAATAAATGTACACCACTGGCGGAACAGCACAATGGCAGCTCGGCTCCCATTGGCTGAGAGGCGAGGGTCACGGTACACAGCACAAACTGATCGGTCATTTCTGTACCTCTTCAAACTTCTTGGCCTTGTACTGCTCCGCCCCCTTCAGGAAATTGAGAAGGATGATGTCACAAAGAACTGTGCCCTGTAGCCAATCACAGTAGTAGAGTAGTTATTTTTTAATTTGCAGACCTGTGAGGCTGATTACTGTAAGACTGACTGCACTAAGTAGAGTGAGTGCATTAAAACAGCAAGGCTGTAAGAACAGCAGATTTTTATCGGTAATGTCTGTCATTAGTAACGAGTCTCACCACTCCAACCGAAGTGAAGGCGGCCACCATGTTGATGAGCGTTGGGATCATGTTGAACTTTCCGGCCTGGTGAGGAATAGTCGCACATTTAAATGCTTTTCACCACTTCTCCCAAACATTCACCACTCACAACTGCAATATCTGTGCTGCAACACACACGCTATATTCCCAAACACACACGCTATGTTCCCCAAACACACACGCTATATTCCCCAAACACACACACTATATTCCCAAAAACACACACGCTATATTCCCCAAACACACACGCTATATTCCCCAAACACACGCTATATTCCCCAAACACACACGCTATATTCCCAAAAACACACACGCTATATTCCCCAAACACACACGCTATATTCCCCAAACACACACACTATATTCCCAAAAACACACACGCTATATTCCCCAAACACACACGCTATATTCCCAAAACACACACGCTGTATTCCCCAAACACACACGCTGTATTCCCCAAACACACACGCTATATTCCCAAAACACACACGCTATATTCCAACACACCATAATCCAACACACGCTATATTCCCAAAACACACACGCTATATTCCCCAAAACACATATCCAAACACACGCTATTCCCAAACACACACGCTATATTCCCCAAACACACACGCTATATTCCCCAAACACACACGCTGTATTCCCCAAACACACACGCTATATTCCCCAAACACACACACTATATTCCCCAAACACACACACTATATTCCCAAAAACACACGCTATATTCCCCAAACACACACACTATATTCCCAAAACACACACGCTGTATTCCCCAAACACACACGCTATATTCCCAAAAACACACACGCTATATTCCCCAAACACACACGCTATATTCCCCAAACACACTATATTCCCAACAACGCTATATTCCCAAAACACACACGCTATATTCCCCAAAACACACGCTATATTCCCAAACACCACGCTATATTCCCCAAACACACACGCTATATTCCCAAAACACACACGCTATATTCCCAAAACACACGCTATATTCCCCAAACACACACACCTATATTCCCCAAAACACCAACCAAAACGCTATATTCCCAAAACACACACGCTTATTCCCCAAACACACACGCTATATTCCCAAACACACCACGCTATATTCCCAAACACACACGCTATATTCCCAAACACACACGCTATATTCCCCAAACACACACGCTATATTCCCAAAACACACGCTATATTCCCAAACACACACGCTGTATTCCCCAAACACACACGCTATATTCCCCAAACACACACGCTGTATTCCCCAAACACACACGCTATATTCCCCAAACACACACGCTATATTCCCCAAACACACACGCTGTATTCCCCAAACACACACGCTATATTCCCAAAACACACACGCTGTATTCCCCAAACACACACGCTATATTCCCAAAACACACACGCTATATTCCCCAAACACACACGCTGTATTCCCCAAACACACACGCTATATTCCCCAAACACACACACTATATTCCCAAAACACACACGCTATATTCCCCAAACACACACGCTATATTCCGCAAACACACGCTATATTCCCAAACACACACGCTATATTCCCAAAACACACACACTACATTCCCCAAACACACACGCTATATTCCCCAAACACACACACTATATTCCCCAAACACACACGCTATATTCCCCAAACACACACACTATATTCCCAAACACACCCTATATCCCAAACACACACGCTGTATTCCCAAACACACACCTGATTCCCCAAAACACACACGCTGTATTCCCCAAACACACACGCTGTATTCCCAAAACACACACGCTGTATTCCCCAAACACACACGCTATATTCCCCAAACACACGCTTTATTCCCAAAAGCACATAATTTTTATTCCCAAAAAAATTTGCTCTCCAAAAACACGCCCAATCCTCAAAAAATGTGTATGTTCAAAAGCCATACACACACACACACACACACACTAAAGTGACAGTTATGATGTATGAAGAACCTTCTGTCCACTGTCTCAAAATATATAAACTGATATAATTCATATACCTTAAATATTGACTGCTTCAAGAAAATAAAGCTGAAATTACCAACAGCCTTATTAACAATATAATGGGATGGATCTCTGTAGGCTACTTGAAGATACTCATTTTTGGGTGATCTTCATGAACTACACAATGTAACCACAACAGCTCCCACTGGTCTCTGAAATGCAGCTCTCTCATGGAGCTGTACTTAGATATTTTGGCGTTTTACTTTTACCTTGATCATTTGATTCCTAAATAAAAGAGTTTATTATCAACAAATACAAGCAAAGCCTTAAAGGTTTTCATTGTTATGTTCTTAAATTTGGTGAAGAAAATTGCAGGTCTCACTGAAACTGCATAGCTTCAAAACAGACATCCATCCTGGACGTTTCTTGACTTTATGTTAATGTTTCAGTGTAAATATGGAGCAGTGTTAATATTTCAGTGTAAATATGGAGCAGTGTTAATGTTACAGTGTAAATGTAGGGTGGAGGTAATGTTACAGTGTAAATATGGAGCAGGGTTAATGTTTCAGCAATTTCATAAAAAGACAGATGGCAAGTGTTCATAGGAGATGTAGTTGTTTTTTTAAACACTCACATTGCCATTGACCAGTACGTCAAACCTTATGGCATAGGCCTTCAGCAGCGTGCGGTACTCTGTCCCATTCTCCATCTTGTAGTACTTAGCATACCTAACAGCAAAAGACAAAGCATGGCAGGAGTAGACAGAAGGTCAGGTAATTCTATGTGTCTTGATTGGTCAGTGTGCAGAGTGAGCACTATGATTGGTCAGTGTGTCGTGGCAGTGCTGTGATTGGCTGGTGTTTAGCACCTGAAGTTGTATCCTGGAGACACGCTGTTTTTCTGCGAGACAGCGTCCAGGCGTGTGAAGGAGTAGGTTGGGTTACAGCTGTCATCTGATTGGTCCAAATCGCACATCCATCCAATTTTTATTCCAATCACCCCTCCCTGAGGGAGACAGAAAATGTAGCTATTTTAAAAAGGCTATTTGCCGTGACGCTTATGCAGCAGTCTCCCACAGCCGATTCAGGAGAGGTGACAGATGGCAGCCCTTACCTTGTGGGCAAGGTTGGAGAAGTTCTGGTGGGCAAATTGGACGACGTCCCCGACCCTGAATATGGGGCAGTAGGTGTTGTTCACCGGGTCAAAGTTACACTTCTTTATGTACTCGGCTGTGATGGTGGGCAGGAAATTACCCCTGGGGGGAGAGAGACTTTCTCTTTAGCTCTACAAAAAGCATGAAAAAAAATAGAACATTTTTTTTGGGGGGGGGGGGGGGGGTACAGTTTTAAAGCTTCAGAACAAAACACAAATGTGAAAAACATGAACCAGAGACTTTTTAGCCAGAACATCATGTCCTGTATTCTACATTGCAGAAGGTCCCCCTTCTCCCCAGCTTGTGCTTAAACACTTCTACCATGCCACTGAGAAAGAGTGCGATATGAGATTTAGAATCTCTACAATGTGATACTCACTTTTTACATTTTTTACAGTTTCTAAGATGAACCTCACAAGGTAATCAATACTACTGTGCATTTCTCTTTTGCTCTTTATTTGTTTATTTGCCATCTGTTAAGTTAACTATGGTCCTATACTCTAAAAGGCATCAGGTGCAGGTATGCTAAACCTCTCAAAATGGCCGCCAGTAGGAAGTGCCATAAAGAAACAAGATGGCTGCCCGGAGGGGAGATGTGAAATGGCGGAAAATGGAGTGGCTGTTGACTCCACAGCAAATCCAGTCAACCCCAGTCAGAGGACCCGCCGCAGAAACCTGCTAGCCAGAGAAATGGTAAAAGAGAGTCACTGCTTTTGTGTTTGAAGGGCTCTTTATACAGACCGCAATTCTGTGGCCTTTGTGTGAGGAGGATCTCCAGTTAGCACCTAGCAAAGATCCAGTTTGAGTGAGCAAACCAATGTGGCTATTTTTCTGTCTTTATCTAATGCACTGCTTGTTTTCTACTTTTTTTCTTACTTGTTTCAATTTTGGAGACTTTTTAATGTGATTGGATTTATTATGTTTTATAAAGGAGAGCAGTTTCTGTTTATTTCTTGCACAAAGAAGGACTTCTCATGAACTTCTTGTTGTTTTATTAAGAGTTCTTTAAATATATAAAGACTTTGAAATAAATTTGAATATTTACGTTTAAATGCGCAAATTGAAGCTTATACATTTTTTCCATTATTGAGATATTTTGGTTTATTGTATTGTATGTTATTTACGAAGAAAGTTTCCTTTCTATATATATTATATTATAAATGGCTTGTGCAGTAATTTAGTGAGATTGTTATACATTCCATTCACATTTTATATAATTTCAGAAGATATGTGCTTCATGTACTGAACTACAAATGATGATGACACATGAAACATGCCTCTGTGTCATGCATTTCAACATAAAATAGAATTTATATCTTAGCAAATGTGAAAATATCTTCATAATTGATTGTGGTGTTTTTGACGGTGGTGGTATAATTAGGCTAATAGTGGTGTTTTTGCTGGTGATGGTATAATTAATTGTGGTGTTTTTGATGGTGATGGTATAATTGATTGTGGTGTTTTTGATGGTGATGGTATAATTAATTGTGGTGTTTTTGATGGTGATGGTATAATGTGGTGTTTTTGATGGTGATGGTATAGGCTAATTGATTGTGGTGCTTTTGATGGTGATGGTATTGGCTATGATGAGAATTGAATAATAGATGGTAAATGGCAGTTACTGAAAATGTCTGACTCACTTGGTGAAGTTAAAGAGGGGGAAGCGGATGCTATTCTTGATGAAGATGGTGAAGTTTTCTACCTCCATCATGGGTTCTCTAAGGGGGAGAATTCAAACATACATTAACACTGCACAGAGAGAGAGGGTTAATACAGTACATTAACACTGCACCGAGGGAGAGGGTTTATACAGTACATTAACTGCACTGAGAGGGTTAAGGCCAGACTGATATGGTACTGCGTGAGTACTGGAGCTTGTGAAAAGAGAGACAAATGAAGCCTCACGTCTTTATGTAGTCGATCTCAGCCGGACACCATCCTTTCATCTCACAGGTTCTTAACGAGCTGTTGAAGCTGACGCACCTGCCGGTGAGCACACCTGAGGGAGATAAAGATGGAGTGAGGCCCTGCTGCACAGTCTACGCGTGAGTACTGCCGCAGGTAACATTTCTCAACTCACTGAAACAATTTATACAAGAAAAAAATACACAATTTTAAATAGTTTCCAGAACAACAGATTTCACTGGCATCCCCGCCAGGATAAGGAAGTAAATCTGTTGATAGGAAGGTGAAACCCACAGAAAAGGGCTGGAGAGATGAACCTCGCTCTGCTGGAGAAATACTGTCAGTCCTGGGCCCTGGCAAAAAATATGTGGAAAACTAATATTCCCCACAAGACGTAAATGCCTTTTTTCGCTCAGACCATGTGCACAGACCATGTACAACTCAAGCGAAACCATGAGGAGAAACCATGCTTGTATCATAACAAGATTCTGCCGAACTAACCCAACAAAAATATGGCTTAAACTGTTTATCCAACTGATTTACTATATAGCAGAAACGTGTTGGTTTCACTCACAGTGCAAGGTTTTTGCCATAGGGAGCAACTCCCAATAGAAATCCGGAATGTTGGGTAAAAATATCCTGTAAGTACTGAAATACTGAACAGAAATAGCTGAGTGCCCATTGTAGTAATCATTGACAGCAAATAACGGTCAACCATGTGGCGTCCCTGCCCTATTCCTGACCCCACAGAGAAAAGTCCCGTCAGTCAGCTGGCTCACTGCCCTAAAAGCCTCCAACACCTTTCAGTCTCAGGGCAGCACTATCCAAACATTAAATTAGCACAAAGCCAACTATATAAACCAATGAGTGAGAGAGAGACTCCTGGACAGGGAGATGAGTGATATGAGCAGGAAAAACAGAGAAGAACAGCAGAGAGTGAACTCACCATTTTCTCCAGCTTTGCCTGTGTACTTCTGACAGTCTTCATCAATGTTGCATCTGTACTTGATTTCACTCTGAGGAGGATGCACAGAAACAAGAGTAAGACACAAGCAGCCCCACATTCAGCAACACAGTGTGTTCACAACAGTAACAGACGTTCAGCAGCACGGTGTGTTCACAACAGTAGCACACACCCCAAGGAGTGTTCTGATAATACAGGTAACGTGGATATAATGATCAACATCAAAGCAAAAGATCAGAAAATGGAGGTGTGTCCTAGAGAATGAGAATGGTGCTGAAGCAGCAGGTGCACTCACCTCGGGGCACCAGCTCTGCACCTGGTTCTCTGTGGTGATCAGTTTGGTGATGATGCAGAACACAGAGGAGCCCTGAGGGACAAGCGAATATGACCCATACAGTTAATATGTCCAGTGCTGTTAATGACCCACACAGTTAATGTTACAGTGTAAATATAGAGCATATTTCAGTGTAAATATGGAGCAGTGTTAATGTTACAGTGTAAATGTAGGATGGAGTTTATGTTTCAGTGTAAATATGGAGCAGTGTTAATGTTTCAGTGTAAATATGGAGCAGTGTTAATGTTTCAGTGTAAATGTAGGGTGGAGTTAATGTTACAGTGTAAATATGGAGCAGGGTTAATGTTTCAGTGTAAATATGGAGCAGTGTAAATATAGGGCAGTGTTAATGTTTCAGTGTAAATATAGGGTGTAGGTTACAGTGTTGCTGACCTGTGTTGGGGTTACGTAGTCAGCCACATCCAGCAGTCTGTTGTTGTAGACACCAAAGCCCTTTACCTTGGTCATTACAGAGGACTCTATGGCTGTGTCACGCACCTGA
>NC_057937.1:63756127-63801127 GCF_018555375.3 Anguilla rostrata | reverse complement strand
CATATTATATTTGACTCTGATCTGATTCCATCTAATCTAATTTGGCAAAGAGGCTCTCACGCATTACATCTGATGGCCTGCTTTGCTCTATGCTTGATTCACAAGGGGTTACCAGGTCATTCATTTTTTTTATTTTCGAGAACAGAAAAATAGTAATTATTTGAATAAAGCAGACTCGTTGTCCTTATATTGTTTGGTAATTGAATAATTTTCCCCTGCTTCTCCCTCAGAGGCACCAGTAGCGTCAGCGTTGGCTTTGTTGCTAGAGTCAGTGTAAGCTGTAGTGTTGGTGGAGACAGTGTTAGTTGTGGAATGTCGGTAATAGTCAGTGTTAGTCGTGGAATGTTGGTAATAGTTGGTGTTTGCTCAGCAGATTTCTGGGATTCAAAAATCTGAAGTTAGACAAAAAAAAAAGCGTGAAATTGTTAGATTTCTGGAGTTTAATTTCAGACCTGTACTCCAGCTTATGTTCAGGGTTTATCCTTTGTGGTGTATTGTCTTGGTGTTCATTTATTAAGCGTATATGAGCCTGATTCAGCTCCACATTGGTGTTTGTGGCAAACACGCCTGCCACAGGCCACCGAAGTGGCTTACCTTGGGGCCCTCCGGCACAGAGACACAGGGAGATGATGTTCAAGCAGTCCAGATTTATTTACGAGGGTTTGGCAAGGTGGTACAGCCAAATGAGCAGATGTAAAACCCTGTCATGACAGAGAAGACTCCCTTGTGTGGGTGGGGATGGCAGATTTAACCTGTGCGCAGTGATTACCTCACTACGCACAGGTGCAGCCACTCCTGTTCCTGGGTCCAATTAGCCTGGCCAATTATCTAATTCTTAACCAATTATCCAATTGGCCAGGTCTAATTAGCTTGACCCAGGGCAGGTGTGGCTGCTTAAACCAGCCATCCCCACACCACAGTGTTGATTACACACTTCGTGCTGTGCTGCCCCAAGTGAACGTCAGGTGATCTTTGTGTTGTGACGCAAGTAAAAGTGAAAATTTGTCTTGCACCAATCAGCTGTCTACTTTGTAACATCAAGCGCACCATTATGCTAGATTTACACTTTGAGTGTTCAGTGTGTAAATTTGGCATACTTTACACTTTCTGTAATCTGCCAGAGCATCTGTCTCCCCTGACATCACGCACATTGTGACATCACAGGCAGTGTGGGGTGGGGCTGCACTATTATGGTTTGCACTGCTTAGTAGGGAGACGTGTGGGAGTGGAATGGTAGTGTCACTGATCACAGTTCTGTTAGTCTATTTGCACAGCTCAAGGCAGTCTGAAGCAGTTTGAGTTATGGAAGCACCCCACCTAGATAAGGATCCTGTAGCATTCTTACTGCATGTCCAGTTATGCAAAAGACCACACTGCCTCCCTGTGGTCTCAATGGAATGTACTGCCTTAATATATGGGATTTCCAGTGATCTGGAAATTAAATCTGGCTGGGCATGTAACAGCCAATAATGCAGTAGCACTCTGGATGGAGTGATATTGGATAGATGGAGGGAGTATAACTGGTACATCGGGAATTAGCAGGCTGGCTGACAGTACATTGGCATAAAGGACATAATCAAATCATATATTAATTCATGCCCGCCTTCTATTTGTGCACTTTTAAAAAATATTTCCTGCAGAGGCTTCAGTCTCCTGTGACCAATGTACAAACCACTGATTCAAATTGATGTATTCTACTCACAACATAGTGTTTCTTCTGAATATTTCAAGGGCAGTGGTTTATTCGATCACTTCCCATTGCTTTGCAAAATGAAACTATTTACCAGGATTATCATGCAAACAACACTCCATGAGTGCAGAGATACCGCAGATAATAAGATGTAAATGAAAATGTCCAAGATTTTTGTTCCCCGACAGTTTGTGGACAGCAGTCAATGCACCCCCTCTGCAGTCCACAGGCCAACACCTGCATGGCGGGGGCAGTACCTCAGTGCGTTTCAGACTGATGTCTGTTCCTTTGTATTAACACACTTAAAGTAAGGTGTTAAATGTTAGAGCCATACTTTTGTACTTCACGCAGTTATCTGCCATGTGTTTGTGACGTTCAAACCACAACACGGAGTATTTTTTCAGTTAAAACACACGCAGAAAGCAGAGAAACCACTTCCGGTTAAGTTGTAAATCTGGAAAATAACACGGACCTTGCTGAGGCTCCGTGAACATGCCCGTTTACTGACCATTTGGCTAAAATAACCAGTTTGGGAAAGCCGTCGAATTTCTTTTCCCTTTTTCCAGCTTTCCCCACAAACATTGGAAAAGGCACTGTTATTATTCTATGCACAAAGAAATGTGACCCTCCCTCCTCCCATTGTTGTGTGTCGCGTACCTTACGTCACAGAACATGAAAACGACTTCCTTGTATCGACTGCCGTAATACTTAGTGTAGTGAGTCATTTAATTTTCTGATTAGGATTTTCTATATATCAGAATATTCTGATAATCCATATGTATATTATCCATACAAAATCGGAATTTATTTAATTCTTTGTAAACAATCTTAGCTGTCAAATTTACAATTCAAACATATAAAACAAAAAGTGTACTGTGATCAAAGAGCATCCTAATATTTACGTTGGACATATTGTAATATACACACATCATTTGAGACCAATTTAATGAGCGGGCAACAGTATCGCTTTCTTTGTAATAATCCGGGAAATGTAGCAATAAATGCTGTAACTGAAGTAAAACTAGAGACTCCAGTGCCTAAACCCGAATGCAAAAAAATATCCCTCCTGGCACTTTAAATGTCTACGTCACGGCGACAGTCCGTCTTGTTTAGATTTGTCCGAAGTAGTTATTTGTGTTGGCGACTGATGCATGAAAGAACGAACGAATCAGTAGGAGAGTGAGTGGTGGGTTCAAATTCAGAGTTTCATCCTTTTTTCTAGATTCTGTTGGAGGAGTTCCGCTTTTGTCTACATTTGTCCATTACTGATAACCACCCTGTTCTTGGTCGCAAGCTTGTGGTGTTGTTTTTGTATAGTTGTAAAATTGCTATGTCTGCACGATTATAAAGTTGCATTGAACGAAATGAACAGAATAGTAATTTTTATTCTGTAGTAGGCTGGTTGTGTCCAGTGCTGCGGTATTAATTCTAATTTCTGTTACGCTAGCGGATGAATTGTATCAGTACATTCTGGCAGTGGCTGATCGTCCATTTCAAGACATGCCCGAACAATGTCCGCGTCGAAGCACGTTATTTTATCATAACAGTCCGTTGCTTCATAAACTGCTATAGCTTTAAAATATTACTAGTCTGCAGTAAACTTGCCCTGCTTTACATCTGTATGTACTCAATTTGGCCTGCTTTTAAAAAGCCTGTATTAAACCTTCCATGCTTTAAGTCTGCCTGCGCTAAACTTGCCGTAATTAGCTCATGGTTTTTCTGATGGTTTTCATTTGAAACGGTAAGGTCATTACTGTGTAACATACGCAAAGGCTCTTAAGGTTGTTCAGGCTGTGTGTGTTTCTGCAGTGTGTTGCAGACATGGGTCCCAAGCGCAGGTTGATCACAGACACCTTTAAGGTGGTAAAGAGGGCAAAGAAGGAGGAGAAGCAAGACAAGGAGCCTGCTGCACCAGAGAAAGGTGTGTAAATGAGGGAGGGAGAGAGAGTGAGTGAGTATGTGTACTGTGTGTGTGTGTGTGTGTGTGTGTGAGGGAGGGAGAGCTAGAGAGTGAGAGTAAATGAGTATGTGTACCTGTGTGTGTGTGTGTGTGTGTCTGTCTGTCTGTCTGTGTGCGTGTGTGTCTGTACGTGTGTGTATAGTGTGTGTGTGAGTGAGAGAGAGAGTAAAAAGAATGTGTACCTGTGGCTGTGTGTGTGTGAAGAATGTGTGCATGTATTCATAAACTTACACATCTATGTTTTACGTGTTTTCTTAGTCTTTATTTGATTGTGTTTTACTGTAAGTGATTTGTCTATGGCAAGCCATTTTAGCTTTAATTCATTTCTAGAAGATATCACAAATACAATTCTAACTAGTTAGAAATGCTAATTCTTGATATCAGAAATTCAATTGTCACTAATTATAATGTGTATTTCTGATATCAGAAATTCAATTTAAATTAGTTAAAATGCATATTATTGATATTGGAAATTAAATTTTAACTAGTCAGATTGAAAAAAATTTTCTCATTCATTTCAATGGGAGTTGGAATTTACCAAGTTAAAATGCCAATTTCTGATATCATAAAATCAATTACTGATGTCAACAATATAATTTCAACTAGTTAAAATATGTATTTCTGATATCATGAATTCCTATTTTAACTAGTTAAAATTTAAGGTGCCATTGAAATGAATGGGGAAAATGCTTGAATTAGTTACAATTGAATTTCTGCTATCAAGAATTTGCATTTCAAACTAGTTAGAATTGTATTTGTGATATCCTCTAGAAATTAATTAAAGCTAAAACGGCTTGCCATAGTTGTCTGTTTATTTCTGCATTCATACATCAGTAAACTGACCTCATCCTGTCACTCTGCTTCCTGTCGGCCAATCAGAACTTGAACCCCTCCCCCTGACACAGCGAGAGAAGGACTTGCTGGAGCTCCAGCAGTTTGATCTGGACTGGAGATATGGACCCTGCACTGGTACTGCCCCTTCTGCTCCCTCACCTCCTCTCCTCTCCCTCCCTCCTTCTGTCTCCTCCTCTCCCTCCCTCCTTCTGTCTCCTCCTCTCTTCTCCCTCCACCTATCTCTTCCTCTCCTCTCTCTCCTTCTGTCTCCTCCTCTCCTCTCCCTCCTCCTGTCTCCTCCTCCCCCCCCCTCCCTCTGTCTCCTCCTCCCCCTCCCTCCTTCTGTCTCCTCCTCTCCTCTCCCTCCACCTATCTCTTCCTCTCCTCTCCCTCCTTCTGTCTACTCCTCCCCTCCCCCTCCACCTGTCTCCTCTCCCTCCTCTCTTCTCCTCTCCCTCCCTCCCTCTGCTCTCCTCCTCTCCTCTCCTCTCCCTTCTCTCCTCCTCTCCTCTCCTCCTCCTCTCTCTCTCCTCTCCTCCCCATCTCTCCTCCTCTCTTCCTCTCTCCTCTCCCCTCCCTCCTCCGCTGTCCTCCCCTCCTCCCCTGCTCCTCCTCCTCTCCTCCTGTCTCTTCCTCTTTTCTCCCTCCTCTTGCCTCCTCCTCTCCTCTCCCTCCTCCTGACTCCTCCTCTCCTCTTCGTCCACCTCTCTTCCTCTCCTCTCCCCCCTTCTGTCTCCTCCTCTCCCTCCACCTGTCTCTTCCTCTCCTCTCCCTCCTTCTGTCTCCTCCTCCTCCCCTCTCCCTCCTCCTGTCTCCTTCTTCCCTCTCCCTCCTTCTGTCTCCTTCCTCTCCCTCCTCTCCTCCCTCTCTTCCTCCTCCTCTCCTCCTCTCCTCTCTCCCTCTCTTCCTCCTCTCCCCTCTGTCTCCTCTCTCTCACTGCTTTCCCTCCTCTCCTCCTTCTGTCTCCTCCTCCCCCCTCTCCTCCTCCCTCCTCTTCCTCTCCTCCTTCCCTTTCCTCCTCCTCCTGTCCCTCCTCCTCCCTATCTCTCCTCCCCTTCCTCCTCTGTGTCTCTCCCCTCCCCCCCCTCCTCCTCCCTCCCTCCTCCTGTCTCTTCCTCTCCTCTCCCTCCTTCTATCTCCTCCTCCCCTCTCTGTCCTCCTGTCCCCTCCTCCCCTCTCCCTCCTCCTGTTTCCTCCTCTCCTCTCCTTCCTCCTGTTCCTCCTCCCCCCTCCCCCCCTGCTTAAAAAACTCCTGAAGTACCTCTTCCTTAACCACCAGATGGTGCTGTAAAGGCATATATTCTGTCAGATCCATCCCGCAGGGTAGCAGGTCTGTCTCACTATCAGGAGCTTAAGCTACTGCATACTCGTCTGTAATAAATACAAACAAGGCAAGTGCTGCTTCTTATCACACCACAGTTCACAAGCTGGATTTGTACAGTCATGAGTCACATACCGCTGAACAGCAGACTTGCAGTTACCTAACTGGCCAGCAGGGTTGCTAGTGTACGATGAGACGCTGTAATCCAACCCAACCGAGACCCTCCCATCCTAGACACTATGGCTGTGTTGCTTTGCGATGCCACTGAGCCTTAACAGATACCAGACAGGACGTGTCTCTCGGGTGAACAGAGTGTGTTGGGTGTGAGCGCGGCGTGTCTCTCACGGGTGAACAGAGTGTGTTGGGTGTGTCTCAGGTGTGAGCAGGGCGTGTCTCAGGTGTGAACAGGGCGTGTCAGGTGTGAGCGGGGTGTGTCTCAGGTGTGAGCAGGGCGTGTCTCTCGGGTGAACAGAGTGTGTTGGGTGTGTCTCAGGTGTGAGCAGGGCGTGTCTCAGGTGTGAACAGGGCGTGTCTCAGGTGTGAGCAGGGCGTGTCTCTCAGGTGTGAACAGGGTCTGTCTCAGGTGTGAACAGGGCGTGTCAGGTGTGAGCGGGGTGTGTCTCAGGTGTGAGCAGGGCGTGTCTCTCGGGTGAACAGAGTGTGTTGGGTGTGTCTCAGGTGTGAGCAGGGCGTGTCTCTCAGGTGTGAGCAGGGCGTGTCTCTCAGGTGTGAACAGGGCGTGTCTCTCAGGTGTGAGCAGGGTGTGTCTCAGGTGTGAACAGGGTCTGTCTCAGGTGTGAGCAGGGCGTGTCTCAGGTGTGAACAGGGTCTCTCTCAGGTGTGAGCAGGGCGTGTCTCAGGTGTGAACAGGGTTTGTCTCAGGTGTGAGCAGGGCGTGTCTCAGGTGTGAGCAGGGCGTGTCAGGTGTGAACAGGGCGTCTCTGAGGTGTGAGCAGGGCGTGTCAGGTGTGAACAGGGCATGTCTCTCGGGTGTGAGCAGGGTGTGTCTCAGGTGTGAACAGGGCGTGTCAGGTGTGAGCAGGGCGTGTCTCAGGTATGAACAGGGTGTCTCAGGTGTGAGCAGGGCGTGTCTCAGGTATGAACAGGGTGTCTCAGGTGTGAGCAGGGCGTATCTCAGGTGTGAGCAAGGCGTGTCAGGTGTGAGCAGGGCATGTCTCAGGTGTGAACAGGGCGTGTCAGGTGTGAGCAGGACATGTCTCAGGTGTGAGCAGGGCGTGTCTCTCTCTCAGGTATCAGTCGGCTGCAGCGCTGGGAGAGGGCGGAGCTTTACGGGTTAAAACCCCCCCAGACCGTCAGAGACCTGCTGAGGAGGAGCGGAGAGGAGACAGACTACACACACTGGTACTGTACACACACACACACACACTGGTACTGTACACACACACACACACACACTGGTACTGTACACACACACACACACACACACACTGGTACTGTACCACACAACCACACCGGTACTACAACACCACACACACACACACTGGTACTGTACACACACACACACACACACCACACACTGGTACTGTACACACACACACACACACCAACACACACACACTGGTACTGTACACACACACACACACACAGGTACTGTACACAAACACACACACACACACTGGTACTGTACACCACACACACACGGTACGTACACAACACAACACAACACACACACAGGTACTGTACACACACACACACACACACTGGTACTGTACACACACACACACACACACTGGTACTGTCACACACACACACACACACTGGTACTGTACACACACACACACACCACTGGTACTGTACACACACACACACACACTCACACTGGTACTGTACACACACACACACACACTGGTACTGTACACACACACACACACATACACACACACTGGTACTGTACACACACCACACACACACACTACACACACACACACTCACGACACCACACACTGGTTCTGTACACACACACACACCACTGTACTGTAACAACACACACACACACACACCACACACACACTGGTACTGTACACACACACACACACACACTGTACTGTACACCACACACACACACACCCCACACTGGTACTTACACCACACACACAACATGGTACTGTACACACAACACACACACCACACACACACACTGGTACTGTACACACACAAACACACCCTCACACACACACTTGTACTGTACGCAACACACACACACACACACACACACACTGGTACTCTACACTCACACACACACACTGTTACTGTACACACACATACACACACACGCACACACACACACACTGGTACTGTACACACACAAACACACCCTCACACACACACTTGTACTGTACGCACACACACACACACACACACACACACACTGGTACTCTACACTCACACACACACACTGTTACTGTACAACACAACAACACACACCACACACACAACCTAACACTTGTACTGTACGCACACACACACACACACACACACACCCACACACTGGTACTGTAAACACACACTCACGCACACACACTGGTACTGTACACATACTCACACACACACACATACACACTGGTACTGTACACACACACACACACACACTGGTACTGTACACACACACACACACACACACACTGGTACTGTGGGCTGGTTTGAGGTGTGTTATGTGGGTTGGTCTGAGGTGTGTTATGTGGGTGTGTTATTGGTGTGTGTTATGGGGTGTGTTACGTGGGCGTGTGAGTGTGTGATGTGGGCTGGTTTAAGGTGTGTTATGTGGGTGTGTGATGTGAGCTGGTTTAAGGTGTGTTATGTGGGTGTGTGATGTGAGCTGGTTTAAGGTGTGTTATGGGTGTGTGTCATGTGGGTGTGTTATGTGGGCTGGTTTGAGGTGTGTTATGGGGGTGTGTTATGGGGTGTGTTATGTGGGTGTGTTATGGGTGTGTGAGTGTGTGATGTGGGCTGGTTTAAGGTGTGTTATGGGTGTGTGTTATGGGGGTGTGCCATGTGGGCTGGTTTGAGGTGTGTTATGTGGGTGTGTGAGTGTGTGATGTGGGCTGGTTTAAGGTGTGTTATGTGGGTGTGTGATGTGAGCTGGTTTGAGGTGTGTTATTGGTGTGTGTCATGTGGGTGTGTTATGTGGGCTGGTTTGAGGTGTGTTATGGGTGTGTGTTATGGGGGTGTGTTACGTGGGTGTGTGAGTGTGATGTGGGCTGGTTTAAGGTGTGTGTTATGGGGGTGTGTCATGTGGGCTGGTTTGAGGTGTGTTATGTGGGTGTGTGATGTGAGCTGGTTTAAGGTGTGTTATGGGTGTGTGTTATGTGGGTGTGTTATGGGTGTGTGTTATGTGGGTGTGTTATGGGTGTGTGTTATGTGGGTGTGTTATGAGGGTGTGTTTGGGTGTGTATGGGTGTGTGTTATGTGGGTGTGTTATGTGGTGTTTATGTGGGTGTGTTATGGATGTGTGTTAGTTGGTGTTATGGATGTGTGTTATGGGTGTGTTATGTGGGTGTGTTATGTGGGTGTGTTATGTGTGTGTTATGTGGGTGTGTTATGTGGGTGTGTTATGTGGGTGTGTTATGTGGGTGTGTTATGGGTGTTGTTATGTGGGTGTGTGTATGTGGGTGTGTTATGTGGGTGTGTTATGGTGGGTGTGTTATGTGGGTGTGTTATGTTGGTGTGTTATGTGGGTGTGTTATGTTGATGTGTTATGTGGGTGTGTTATGTGGGTGTGTTATGTGGGTGTGTTATGGGGGTGTGTTATGTTGATGTGTTATGTGGGTGTGTTATGTGGGTGTGTTATGTGGGTGTGTTATGTGGGTGTGTTATGTGGGGTGTGTGTTATGTGGGTGTGTTATGTGGGTGTGTGTTATGTGGGTGTGTTATGTGGGTGTGTTATGTGGGTGTGTTATGTGGGTGTGTTATGGGGGTGTGTTATGTGGGTGTGTTATGTGGGTGTGTTATGTGGGTGTGTTATGTGGGTGTGTTATGTGGGTGTGTTATGTGGGTGTGTTATGTGGGTGTGTTATGTGGGTGTGTTATGGGGGTGTGTTAGTGTGTGGGGTGTGTTATGGGGTGGTGTTTATGTGGGTGTGTTATGGGGTGTGTTATGTGGGTGTGTGTTGTTAGGGGTGTGTTATGTGGGTTGGTGTGTTATGTGTGGGTGTGTTATGTGGGTGTGTTATGTGTTGGTGTGTGTTATGGGGTGTGTTATGTGGGTGTGTTATGTGGGTGTATGTGGTGTATGTGGGTGTGTATGATGTGTGTTTGTGTGTGTTATGTGGGTGTGTTAGGGTGGTGTGTTGTGGGTGTGTTATGTGGGTGTGTTATGTGGGTGTGTTATGGGTGTGTTATGTGGGTGTGTTATGTGGGTGTGTTATGGGGTGTGTTATGGGGTGGTTATGTGGGTGTGTTATTGGGGTGTGTTATGTGGGTGTGGTGTTATGTGGTGTGTGTTATGGGGGTGTGTTATGTGGGTTGTGGTTTATGTGGGTGTGTTATGGGGTGTTGGTTGTTGTGGTGTGTTATGGATGTGTGTTATTGGGGTGTGTTATGTGGGTGTGTTATGTGGGTGTGTTATGGGTGTGTGTTATTGGGGTGTGTTATGTGGGTGTGTTATGGGGGTGTGTTATGGGGGTGTGTTATGTGGGTGTGTTATGTTGGTGTGTTATGTGGGTGTGTTATGGATGTGTGTTATGTGGGTGTGTTATGTGGGTGTGTTATGGATGTGTGTTATTGGGGTGTGTTATGTGGGTGTGTTATGTGGGTGTGTTATGTGGGTGTGTTATGTTGGTGTGTTATGTGGGTGTGTTATGTGGGTGTGTTATGTGGGTGTG
The DNA here is from genome assembly GCF_018555375.3 of Anguilla rostrata. NCBI lineage: Eukaryota > Metazoa > Chordata > Actinopteri > Anguilliformes > Anguillidae > Anguilla > Anguilla rostrata. The sequence goes on along the minus strand of NC_057937.1, from coordinate 63,790,481 downwards.
TGTTATGTGGGTGTGTGTTATGTGGGTGTGTTATGGGGGTGTGTTATGTGGGTGTGTGTTATGTTGGTGTGTTATGTGGGTGTGTTATGTGGGTGTGTGTTATGTGGGTGTGTTATGTGGGTGTGTGTTATGTGGGTGTGTGTTATGTGGGTGTGTTATGTGGGTGTGTTATGGATGTGTGTTATGTGGGCTGGTCTGAGGTTGTGCATCTTCTGTGTTTCAGCTTGTGGCATGACTACCCGCTGTGAGGTGCCGGGAGGAAGACGAGCGGATCGTTGTGGGCGCGTTTTTGCAGCGTCGTCTCCGTCTGCAGCGTCATTAGTCTTGATCTCCGGATCTGGGGACTGAGGCCTCTGTGCCGCCTGTGTTAGAGTTCTTCTGTCTGGCCTGCAACCTTACCTCACACTACATTTTAATAAAACACTTTCATAAGAAAACTCTCACTAGTGTGTGTACATTATTGCAGCACTTCCCAATGAGTGTGTCCATTTATTGTGCTTATGTACTGTTTTAACCCTCTCAGTGCAGTGTTAATGTACTGTAATAACCCTCTCTCTCAGTGCAGTGTTAATGTACTGCATTAACCCTCTCTCTGAGTGCAGTGTTGATGTACTGTATTAACCCTCTCTCTCAGTGCAGTGTTAATGTACTGTATTAACCCTCTCTCTCAGTGCAGTGTTAATGTACTGTAGTGTATTAACCCTCTCTCTCAGTGGTGTTAATGTACTGTACTGTATTATCCCTCTCTTTCAGTGCAGTGTTAATGTGCTGTACTGTAGTAACCCTCTTTCTCAGTGCGGTGTTAATGTGCTATACTGTATTAACCCTCTCTCTCAGTGCTGTGTTAATGTACTATATTAACCCTCTCAGTGCAGTGTTAATGTACTGTATTAACCCTCTCTCTCAGTGCACTGTAATGTACTGCATTAACCCTCTCTCTCAGTGCAGTGTTAATGTACTGTACTGTATTAACCCTCTCTCTCAGTGCACTGTAATGTACTGCATTAACCCTCTCTCTCAGTGCAGTGTTAATGTACTGTACTGTATTAACCCTCTCTCTCAGTGCAGTGCTAATGTACTGTATTAACCCTCTCTCTCAGTGCAGTGTTAATATACTGTACTGTATTATCCCTCTCTTTCAGTGCAGTGTTAATGTGCTGTACTGTAGTAACCCTCTTTCTCAGTGCGGTGTTAATGTGCTATACTGTATTAACCCTCTTTCTCAGTGCGGTGTTAATGTGCTATACTGTATTAACCCTCTCTCTCAGTGCTGTGTTAATGTACTATATTAACCCTCTCAGTGCAGTGTTAATGTACTGTATTAACCCTCTCTCTCAGTGCACTGTAATGTACTGCATTAACCCTCTCTCTCAGTGCAGTGTTAATGTACTGTACTGTATTAACCCTCTCTCTCAGTGCAGTGCTAATGTACTGTATTAACCCTCTCTCTCAGTGCAGTGTTAATGTACTGTAGTGTCCAGTCAGTAAGATATATAATCTGTAACATCATTGGGGTCTGATGTTTGATTTGGACACCCTTTCTCTCCTCATCTCTGAGGTATTGATAAAATTAGGTGTAAAATGTGCTTTATTAAAATAGGTTAATTATAAAAAGCTCAGCAAAAGTGTGTCAGGGAGAAAATATGATTTGTGTTGGAACGTGGAGAACAAGCTGCTTGATACCAGTCTTTAGAATATAAGATTGATGTGAGTGTGCATGTGTGTGTTTATGTGCGTTCATACTGCATGCATGACTGTGTGTGTGTGTGTACAACATTAAAAACTCTGTGCATCTTTTTTTTTCATTTAACAAATTCATCAGTCTGCATACATATAAATGGTGAAAATCATAAATTTATTTCTAATGCAAAGCTGGGGGTTTAACATGTCATGTCCTTTTATATGAATGTTTACTTCTAATAGACTACCTTCTAAGTGGTTGTCCCACTGATTGGATAGAATTACAAATGGTACGCAAGAATGTGTTGTTGCATAGGCAAAAAAGTGGTCTTTAAAATGGCCAAAACCTAATGCTTCTGTGTGGACAGTACAATGAATGTGCTGCATTTAAATCGAATCCGAAAGCAACTGGCTTAATGTCGTAGCATTATGTTTTTGTGGGTATTGGTCTTTATGAATAATACAACTATTAAAAATGATTATTTTGATTGCACAAGCTCTTTTAGGATCTCTTTTAATATATAAATATGTGAATTTGTGGGAGATAGAGATGGGGAGTTAATTGCCTTGGGTGTGCAGCAAAAATTAGAAACTGATTTCATGGTGTGTATTTATGGATTTTTTAATTGGGTCAAACGCGAGCTCACTGAGTTCCGATGAAGCCAGACTGGAACATAACTGCCACCCGTCGCTCTCCCACGTCCTCTCAAGATTTCAACAAGCTGACCTTACTTATAAATCAGTGAACGGTCTCTGTGATGTTTGAATAATGAGGACACGTGGTATACTCTTAATTCTAACAATCGGCTACCCATTATTCTTATTGACGGCGCTTGATTTTGCCTCCCTAGTGACGGTTTGAAGTTGATACACCTCGCGGAAAGGTCTAAGAAATTGGCGTCGGAGAAAATAAGACAGGGAGGGACAGTGTCGTGTACTTGGCTGACCTCAACCACCTTCGTGGCCTTGTTGAAATATTACGTCATTGGCCCTCAGTCGTCTTCCCCTTGTTACAGATTGGGCACCGAAGTAAAATCTCCGCATTGCATTTTACTACGTAGTTCCGCCCGCTTTCAATATTTCCATGGCAGTAATTTGTCAAAATTTAAGTCAGTTATCATAGTATTTGTTTGGTTGGCAGATATTTAAGTCAATCTTTCGTACGGCGACAGTCGCACCGCATGGTTATTGGTCAAGTGCGGTACCAAGGGGAGGGTCTACGTTCCACTCCTGCACCAAGGTTTTTGTAGGCGGGATTCTTACGTACCACACAATGTGATTTGACAATATACCTGCCAAAGCCATTGAAAGCCCTCTCATAGGCCCAAACGCACCCCTTGTTTTCTGCGTCTGAAGCTTGGCGTAACTGTCATTCTGTGGCGACGGCTATGTTGGTTGGAGATAGCGGTGGATTAAAGCGCACGACATCGAGGGAATTAGCAACAGCCGTAGACAAATACGCCTTTACCCAGTAGTAATTAGATCACAGTTAGCTCAAACAATGTCGCTCATTTTATGACAGTGTTTAAAAATTATGGACCATGTAGGTTTCTGCGATAAATAACGGATGATTTAACGTTAGCTAATTCTGCTCTGTAAAACGTCGCTTATAAAACGTTTTGTTAGTTACGTATTCCTATATCTCTATTTTCTACAACACTGTCGTTGTTTTAATATTTTAATTCCGTAATTTGCGTTAGTGTAGTTATTGATTATCGCTGTAGCGGAATACTTATTGCACTGGTAAGTAAATTATCATTAGCGATGGTTATCACACGATAGCTTAGCTAGCTAGCCAGCTGTAGGTTATCAGCAGCATTAAGTATGTAGCCGGGTATCTGATCGATAACTGTGCTTTAGTGCGTGGACGCACTAGTAAGCAATATATCTGGTAACGTTATTGTCATGTAGGCTATGCTGCTATGGACGTTGTATGGTGTTTAACATTGCTGATATATTTCCCATTGCTGGTAATAATCTCGGTGTTCCATTTGTGTTTTTCCAATTGAAATGGGGGAACCGAGTGTAGATAGCTGGCTTGCCAAAAGGTTCGAGTTGCATAATGTTTAGACTATTGCCTTGTTAATAAACGCTTGCGTTAGCCTACTGTTAACTTAGATGCGCTTTGAATAAGCCTAGTTGTATAACTTATCACACCACAACCACAAATATTTGATGGCTTCATGAGATAATTGCGACTGTATTAACGTTACTTTCTTTGATGTTGAAAGCCAGTGCCTAAAGCAGTATGTAGGCTATGTAGCCTACTCCCTTAGTTTCTTTACCAAGCAAAACCTGCTGCCTCCGTTGTCACAGGCAACATTTTTCGCGTTTTCGTCTGGGGACCTGTTTATTAATTCAGTTACCGGGTTGTGATCAGTTGGATCTGGGATTTACTGTCATGCTCTATGCGTCTTTACTGTATGCTAGTGGGGCTGCCGCGGGAGTTCAGATGAATGACCTGATGGAGTTAATGTACAATATCCAAGTGAATACATTTTATTGACACTTGAATCTTGGCAGCCAATTTTTATTTGCGGTACTGCAGTGGCCTGCCAGTATGCTGGGCCGTGTGTGCGGTCCCTAACCCTCCCCCCCATCTCTCTGTTTCTCTCCCTCCCCCTTCCTGTAGGGATGGACAATGCCCATACGAAAACGGTGGAGGAAGTATTGGGGTTTTTCTGCGTGAACGAGTCAACTGGCCTGAGCAGCGAGCAGCTGAGGAAGGCTCGAGAGAAATGGGGATCAAACGGTAAACCCCCGGAGATCACCCTGCCAACACCGAGCGCTAGCCGTCCCTGAAATCTACGCGGACCCGCGGGCGCCACTAACGCATCTGTGGCCAATCCTGCATTTCTGCATCCGTCCAGACCAGAAACTGCAGCGCGCCAGGACAGCATATGCTATTAATAATTAAGCCCGTTTCCTGTTATTTATTTGTGTTATCTGTTTTTCTAATTCTTATTATTTTAAAATGACTATAAAAGCAGTTATAATAACAATAATAATAGTAATAATTCATTTTTTATTAATAACTATTACCTTTAACTATTCACAATTTTTCAACTCAGAACTATTTTTCGACTAATTTTCCAGAACTGTTTTTGCTCACTATGGCTGTCTCCTAATTTCATGATGGCAATAATAATAATAATAATAATGGCTCCTTGCATTTATAGAGCGCTTTTCTCACACTTAAAGTGCTTTACCGTTATAAGGGGGAACTCACCTCATCCACCTGCATGCAGACATTTTGTGCCAGAACACGCATCAGCTGAGGTGGAAACGATTTTTAGCCAGTTAAATTGGGGGATGATTAGGTGGCAGGTTGAGAGAGCTAGGTTGGGAATTTAGCCAGGAACCACCCCATCGGGGACCCCCCCACTGGGAAAACCCCCTACTCTTTGCAAAGAGTGTCATGGGGTCTTTAATGACCACAGTGAGTCGGGTACCTCAGGGTAACATCTCGTCTGAAAGACGGCAGCTCCTACAGCGCAGTGTTCCCATCACTGCACTGGGGTTTTATTTGATCAGAGGGAGGGAAGATCGCCCCCTACTGGCTCACCAACACCACTTCCAGAAGAGACTTTGTTTTCCCAGGAGGTCTTCCACTCACACCCGCTTTGCTTCATCCGTTCAGCTGGAGCAGTGCACATACTGGGTGATGTTTAATCCTGGAAGGTTGATTGAACAATAGTTTCTGTTGATTGAGTTTGAAAACCCTTGGAATTTACATAGTGGTGAACTAAGCAGGTGTAGAATGGATTGTAATTTGCTTAATGTCAAAAATTTTGTCACGCCTGTGTGTAATTAACCGAATTCCCCAGCTGTACCTGAACACAGTAGGGGGGCGCTGTTTTCTCTCTAGAATACCAGGCAGTGTGAAGCGCACAAGCTTGGCTTCAGTGGGCTTTCACAGAGCTGTGCTGGTAGAGCCTTTTGTGTTCACAGCTGTGTAGTAATTCAGGCTCCTTCCATTAGAACCTTCCTTATTTAAATCAGTTCTGATGTTTCAAAGCTGATCCGTCAGGTCGCCATTTTGGTTACCAGGAACCCGGGAGCTTTATGAGGTTATAAGGCTTTATAAGGTCTTTATGAGGACACTGGCTGCAGCAGCTCTTACGATTGCTGACATTCTTCTCTTTCTCTCTTTTATACCTCACTGGGTTTTGGTGTGAAGAACTCCCAGCGGAAGAAGGTAAGATACTCTATGCCCTCTATGCTCTCTCTCACTCAGTAATGTCAAAACATACAACACTGTATCAAAACGTAAGTCACGTAGTAGAGGTAGAAACTCTGGGTATTTTCAAGACTAGGCTTGATATGGCATTAGATACTATCTAACCTGTGAGAGCACTAGGTACAATTTAGTCAGGAAAGTAGGGAGCATTGTTGGGCTGAATGGCCTGTTCTTATCATGATGTTATGTTAAAACACAGAAATTTAAGACTTCACACACAAAAACCCATAAAGACACAGGCATACACACAGACATATTGACAGAGTTAATAAAATGTAAAACTGCAAAGCTACATGGATTAATGTCATGTATATATTGACATGCATACATTAATACTATTGACCATTCATTTGAATTAATTTATGATTATAATATCTCTCGTTCTCTGTCACCCCCCCTCAGGGAAGTCTCTCTGGGAGCTGGTATTGGAGCAGTTCGAGGATCTTCTGGTGCGGATCTTGCTGTTGGCGGCCTGCATCTCTTTTGTAAGGAAACTGCTCTCCGTACTAAAATTACCGACATTTTAACCAAAATTATTCTGCATCTGTGCATTTTTATTTAAGTTGGTGGGGATAATTATCACTGTGTGCAGAAAAACATTATGAAAGTTAGGAAAGGATTTCAGCCTCAGACACGAGGTGAAAAACCTCAGCTGAGATTTCAAGAAATGGGAGGGTTCCTCAATGGAAATGTAATATTTAACAAAACTGCAATATTCTAATACACTAAAATACCCACTACAGTACTCTATTATACTAACATACCCACTACAATACTCAATCATACTAACGTACCCACTACAATACTCAATCATTCTAACATACTCATTGCCCTCTATAATCCTCTATAATACTCTGTCATACTAACATTCCTTCCTCTCTCTCTCTCTCTCTCACTCTCACTTCCATCCTCATTTTTAGACTCTTGCCTGGTTTGAGGAGGGTGAGGGGACGATCACAGCCTTTGTGGAGCCCTTCGTTATCCTTCTGATCCTCATTGCTAATGCTATTGTTGGTGTGTGGCAGGTAAGGTTTGTGCGTGTGTGTGCGTGTGCATGTGTGTGTGCGCGTGCGTGCGTGCGTGTGCATGTGTGTGCGTGTGTGCATGTGAGTGTGCGTGTGTGTGTGTCCGTGTGTGTGTGCATGTGAGTGTGTGCATGTGTGTGTGCATGTGTGTGTGTGTGTGCATGTGTGTGCGTGTGTGTGCGTGTGTGCGTGTGTGCGTGCGTGGGTGCGTGTGTGCGTGCGTGTGTGCGTGCGTGCGTGCGTGCGTGGTGCGTGTGCGGTGCGTGGTGCGTGTGCTGTGTGCGGTGCGAGTGCGAGTGCGTAGTGCGGTGCGCAGTGCGGTGCGTCGTGCGTGTGCGCGTGCGTGCGTGTGTGCGTGAGTGTGAGTGTGAGTGTGAGAGTGTGTGCGAGTGTGAGTGTGCGAGTGCGTGTGTGTGTGTGTGTGCGTGTTCTGAACGCTCTCTCGTGTGCTCAGGAGCGTAATGCAGAGAACGCGATCGAGGCGCTGAAGGAGTACGAGCCGGAGATGGGGAAGGTTTACCGCCAGGACAAGAAGAGCGTGCAGCGGGTCCGGGCCAGAGACATCGTGCCGGGAGACATAGTGGAGGTGGCAGGTAAGAAACAAAACTACAAAAACTACAGAAACTTCCATGAGCATATTGTGCATATTCAGGTTGTGAGTCCTGCTGGAAAAGGTGTGTTGTTGGTCAGACTGCAGAAACAGACAGCAATGCAGTCACTGAGCTTTCGATGTGGCTGCTATGCAACTTATCCTCTTCTGTGAACAATGTGGAGTAGGAAGTGAGGGTTTATGGGAAGTGAAGTGTATAATTGAAATTGGGCCTGAGTACCTAGAATGTGGTGGCAGATGGCCTATAAGGAGAGGGAAAGGGAACTACATTTTCCATGAGGCCCTGACAAATTGTCCCATACAGGGCTGTAGCTTCAGCTGGGAAATTCAGCCAAAGTACAAAAGGTCAGAGACATTAACCTCAAAGCTTTACTCTCTTTTTCCCAAGAATATCTTTTTTCTGAAGCCTTCTGGGAACGTTTGGTTTAAGTGAAGTTTGTGTTCCTCACAGGAACTGACCGGAGAGAGCGGCCGTGGTGCTTCCATCTGAGCTTCAGCGTTCAGTGTCAGGGCTTCTAATCATAATATCAGAACTAATGCATACGCCATATTGTACACACTTATGGAACTGGGAATCCGTGGGGATGTAAGGAACTGGAAATCTGTGGGAATCTTGGAAACAGGAAATCTGTGGGAATAGTATAAATTGGAAGTCTGGCAATGCAAGGAGGACACAACTTTTACTCTTATCTGTGCAGGATAGGAGTGGGTCAACACAGGGCCTTTTATTACATAGAACACACTTTCCTCTGATCTTTTATTACACAGAACACACTTTCCTCTGATCTTTTATTACATAGAACACACTTTCCTCTGATCTTTTATTACATAGAACACACTTTCCTCTGATCGTTTATTACATAGAACACACATTCCTCTGATAGTTTATTACATAGAACACACTTTCCTCTTATAGTTTATTACATAGAACACACTTTCCTCTGATCGTTTATTACATAGAACACACTTTCCTGTTATAGTTTATTACATAGAACACACTTTCCTCTGATCGTTTATTACATAGAACACACTTTCCTCTGATCGTTTATTACATAGACACTTTCCTCTGATCTTTTAGAAAAAGAGGAAATCAGGAATAGGCAAATACTTTTTCTCAGCACTATACATAGAACATGGGCTTTCATTTTGTCGAAGGGAAGTGTACTCCATTTACTGTGATTTACAGCCTTTTGCTGTTTAACTCTTTGTGAGCAGCGTCATAAATTATTTAGACGCCAGTCCTTCCACTGAAGCACCTTCCAGGTACTCGGGGGGGTGGATGTGAAACTCTTACATTCCTAATGTTCATTTATGGTGCATAACAAGCGAAGAGGAAGTAAGAATGATATAGGACAGGAAGTGAAGAGGAAGTAAGTGTGATAGAACAGGAAGTGGAGGAGGAAGTAAGAATGATATAGAACAGGAAGTGAAGAGGAAGTAAGTGTGATATAGAACAGGAAGTGGAGGAGGAAGTAAGAATGATACATAACAGGAAGTGAAGAGGAAGTCAGTGTGATATAGAACAGGAAGTGAAGAGGAAGTAAGTATATAGAACAGGAAGTGAAGAGGAATTAAGTGTGAAATAGAACCAGTCGTGAAGAGGAAGTAAGTGTGAAATAGAACCAGTCGTGAAGAGGAAGTAAGTATGATACAGAACAGGAAGTGAAGAGGAAGTAAGTGTGAAATGGAACAGGTCATGAAGAGGACTTCGTCTCTGGTGTTGAGGAAGAAGTGAATGTGCTGCTTCCCTCCTAACTCCAATTCTGTTTTTCTGAACTCCCCCAGTTGGAGACAAGGTACCAGCGGACATCCGGCTGACCTCTATCCGCTCCACCACACTAAGAGTGGACCAGTCCATTCTGACGGGGGAGTCCGTGTCCGTGCTGAAACACACGGATCCAGTGCCTGACCCCCGCGCCGTCAACCAGGACAAGAAGAACATGCTGTTTTCTGTGAGTGGAGAGGCAGAGGGAGGGGGGCGTGGGGGGCAAAGTGTTCTTCACAGTCACTGTACTGCTTTGCAAAGCGTAGACACACAGTTGTAAGAGCCATTATTTACACAGGCTTTCTCTTTTATTTATTTACTTATTTATTGCCTGCCAGAATGTCCAGGTGGCTTAAATTTCTCTGGCTGGTCATTTTTACTGACCAAATTAAGCAATTGCTAGCTTACACAAATTCTGGTGTGCGTGTGTGTGTTTATATATATATGTGTCAGTGTGTGTGTGTTTGTATATATATCTGTCTGTGTGTGTGTGTGTTGTGTTTGTGTGTGTCTGTGTGTATGTGTGTGTTTGTATATATATCTGTGTGTGTGTGTGTGTGTGTGTGTGTGTGTGTATAGTCTCTAGGTAGGTCCTCTAAGTGCCAGGGCTGCAGTCCAGATGCAGGTTCTGTGGCAGTAATTGAAGTTCAGACAGGAAGGCTCAGTTTCTGGGAGGTGTACGGAGCATGACCCATCTCTGGCCACCCCCCCAGGGCACCAACATCGCCGCGGGCCGGGCCATGGGCGTGGTGGTGGCCACGGGCGTGCAGACGGAGATCGGGAAGATTCGGGACGAGATGGCGGCAACAGACCCGGAGAGGACTCCGCTGCAGCAGAAGCTGGACCAGTTCGGAGAGCAGCTGTCTAAGGTGGGACAGGTTGCCGTGGTGACGCAGTCTGCGCAGACCAGTTTATAGAGCTGCTGTCTAAGGTGGGACAGGTCGCCGTGGTGACGCAGTCTGCGCAGACCAGTTTATAGAGCTGCTGTCTAAGGTGGGACAGGTCGCCGTGGTGACGCAGTCTGCGCAGACCAGTTTATAGAGCTGCTGTCTAAGGTGGGACAGGCCTGTGGGCTGCTGTTGCTGTGGTGACGCAGTCTGCGCAGACGCAGCTCTCCTGACGGGACCCTTTCCTCGCAGGTGATCACCCTGATCTGCGTGGCCGTGTGGGGCATCAACGTGGGGCATTTCAACGACCCCGTCCACGGGGGCAGCTGGCTGAGGGGGGCAGTTTACTACTTCAAGATCGCCGTGGCCCTGGCGGTGGCTGCCATTCCTGAGGGTACTGCTCTCCTCCGCTCCTTCTCTTCCTCTCTCCTTCTCTCTTTCTCTCTCTGTCCTCTCCTCTCTCTTCCTCCTCTCTCTCCTCTCTCTCTGTCCTCCCTCTCTTCTCCTGTCTCTCTTTCCTCCTCTTCTCCTCCCTCCTCTCTTTCTTCCCTCTATTCTTCCCTCTTCTCCCTGTCCTCCTCTCTTTCTCTATCCTTCTCCTCTCTCTGTCCTGCTCTCCTCCTGTACTCTCCCTCTCTCCCTCCCTCTTCCTCTCCCTCTGTCCTCCCTCTCTCCCTCTCTGTATGAGTAATGTGAGCTGTTAATTAGCCCCGCCCCCTTTCCCAGGTCTCCCTGCTGTCATCACCACCTGCCTGGCGCTGGGCACGCGGCGCATGGCCCGTAAGAACGCCATCGTGCGCAGCCTGCCCTCCGTGGAGACGCTGGGCTGCACCTCCGTCATCTGCTCCGACAAGACCGGCACGCTCACCACCAATCAGATGTCTGTGTGCCGGGTGAGGCCCCGCCCTGCCGGGCTCAGTGTAACCAATCCGCTGCGGCCCGTCCCGGGGCCTGGTCGGCGGGGAACGGGATCAGGTCCCGTACAATCCTGGCAGTTCAGAAAATTCTTCAGTTCTTAAATTGGAAAAAAAATCCTTATATTTCCTAAATTGACTGAATTGAGATGAAATTGAGCTCCTAGCCCAGGTGAACAGTGATGTATATGTAATGCAGCGTATGGATGTCTGCAGTGTGCTTTAATCTACTCGTTACAGTCTAACGCCTGCTTGACTTCACTAAGGTATGGGAAACGTATGGGATTGAGAGGCTTAAGATTTAAGCTTAACTATGTAAGATTATTATTATTTTCTTGTTCTAGAAACGATGGTAACGTCATGGTGTTTACGGGTTGAGTAATCAGTGTGCGGGTTGCGTGGCGTGTCTGCTTCACTAACAGTCTTCCGTGTTTAACCCCCTTTTCTAACAGTCTGTGTGCGGGACTATTTCTTTGTGCGTAGATGTTTGTGGTGGACAGTGTGATGGGGGAGCAATGTGCCCTGAGCGAGTTTACAGTGACCGGCTCTACTTACGCTCCAGAAGGGGAAGTGTGAGTGCATTTAACCACTAACGTGTGCTTATAGAGTTACAGTAGTGTTACTAACCGTTTCACACGTGCTTATAGTTACATTAGTGCTAATAACAGTGTCACACGTGCTTATAGAGTTACACTAGTGCTAATAGCAGTTTCACACATGCATATAGAGTTACAGTAGTGTTACTAACCGTTTCACACGTGCTTATAGTTACATTAGTGCTAATAACAGTGTCACACGTGCTTATAGAGTTACACTAGTGCTAATAGCAGTTTCACACATGCATATAGAGTTACAGTAGTGTTACTAACAGTGTCACACGTGCTTATAGAGTTACACTAGTGCTACTAACAGTTTCACACGTGCTTATAGAGTTACACTAGTGCTAATAGCAGTTTCACACATGCATATAGAGTTACACTATTGCTACTAACAGTTTCACACATGCTATACCTAAAAATAAAAGGTTTTGGCACCACTCTCAGTGCCAGTGGCAAAAGTATCCACCAGTATGCAGAGTGTGTTCCCGGAAACGTACATGTAAGTCTGAAAGCACGTGAACGTATATGCACTGAGCTGGCTGCTGTGTCATGGGCCCGGACCTTTTATCCCATCCAGTTAGTGTCTGTTTTAGTCATCTTAACTTGCCTCAAACATTTAGGATTTTTATACTAGGGGCCTGAAGGAAAGGTACTTTGCAGAAATATTTTGATATCATTACTCTCTGTTTCCCTCCTTCGCTCTCTCTCTCTGTCCCCCCCTCTCCCTCTTTCTCTCCCTCCTTTTCTCTTCGTCCCTCAGGTATAAGGATGGCAGTCCTGTTTGTTGTAGCCAGTTTGAAGGACTTGTTGAAATGGCCACCATCTGTGCCCTCTGCAATGACTCCTCCCTGGACTACAATGAGGTTATTGACACCCCCACTGCCTTGAATACCTCTTACTCTGCAATACTGTAGAATGCTACTGTAGAGCGGTACCCTCAGTACAGACCCACCCCACTGCCCTCAGTACAGACCCATCCTACTGCCCTCAGTACAGACCCACCCTACTGTCCTCAGTACAGACCCACCCCACTGCCCTCAGTACAGACCCATCCTACTGTCCTCAGTACAGACCCACCCTACTGTCCTCAGTACAGACCCACCCTACTGCCCTCAGGACAGACCCACCCCACTGCCCTCAATACAGACTGCCCTCAGTACAGACCTACCCCACTGCCCTCAGTACAGACTCGCCCTACTGCCCTCAGTACAGACCCACCCCACTGTCCTCAGTACAGACCCACCCTACTGCCCTCAGTACAGACCCACACTACTGACCTCAGTACAGATGCACCCTACTGCCCTCAGTACAGGTCTGTAGTGCAGTGATACTGCTTTGGTCTGTAGTGCAGTGATACTGGGTTGGTCTGTAGTGCAGTAATACTCACTTGGTCTGTAGTTCAGTAATACTGGTTTGGACTGCAGTGCAGTGATACTGGGTTGGTCTGTAGTGCAGGATGTTGGGTTGGTCTGTAGTGCAGTGATACTGTTTTGGTCTGTAGTGCAGTGATGTTGGGTTGGCCTGTAGTGCAGTGATGTTGGTTTGGTCTGTAGGGCAGTGATTGTGCTGGTCTGTAGTGCAGTGATGTTGGGTTGGCCTGTAGTGCAGTGATGTTGGGTTGGTCTGTGGGGCAGTGATTGTGCTGGTCTGTACTGCAGTGATACTGGTGGGCAGTGTAGCCCAGGCGGTGATTGTTCTTCCTCTCTCTCAGGCGAAGGGCGTGTATGAGAAAGTGGGTGAGGCCACAGAGACTGCCCTCTGCTGCCTGGTGGAGAAAATGAACGTGTTCGACACAGACCTGCGTGGGCTCGCTCCTGCAGAGAGGGCCACAGCCTGCTGCTCTGTGAGTGTGTGTGTGTGAGTGTGTGCGTGAGAGAGAGAGAGTGTGTATGCACGTGTGTGAGTGTGTGTGTGTGTGTGTGTGTGTGTGTGCGTGAGAGAGAGAGAGTGTGTGTGTGTGTGTGTGTGTGTGTGTGTGCGTGTGTGTGTGTGAGAGAGTGTGTGTGTGAGTGTGTGTGTGTGTGTAAGAGAGTGTGTGTGTGTGTATCTGAGAGTGTGTGTGTGTGTGTGTGTGCTTAGTTCATCATAATAAAAAATTGTAATAGAAGTAATAAACAGAGACACCCCCCCATCCCCCCCAGGTGATAAAGCAGCTCATGCAGAAGGACCTGACGCTGGAGTTCTCTAGGGACAGGAAGTCCATGTCCGTCTTCTGCTCCCCCAACAAGCTGAGCCGCTCCGCCTCAGGAGCCAAGATGTTCATAAAGGTCAGAAGCCCCCCCTTTCTACTTCCTCTGTCCCCCTCTGTGAAATCCCCCTTTCTACTTCCTGTGTCCCCCTCTGTGAAATCCCCCCCTTTCTACTTCCTGTCACCCCTCTTCAAATCCCCCCTTTCTACTTCCTGTCACCCCCTCTGTGAAATCCCCCCTTTCTACTTCCTGTCTCCCCCTCTTTCAAATCCCCCTCTTTCTACTTCTCTGTCCCCCTCTGTGAAATCCCCCCTTGCTACTTCCTGTCTCCCCCTCTTTCAAATCCCCCTCTTTCTACTTCCTCTGTCCCCCTCTGTGAAATCCCCCCCTTTCTACTTCCTGTCTCCCCCCTCTTTCACATGCAGATACTCTTTATTTTCATGAAGCATCAACTTAAATGCAAATCAGTTCAGTGGTGTTTTATTGGAAGGACATTTGGACGTGTACAATGTATAATATAAAATATTAAATGTATAACTGTCGTATAACCCCCCCCCCCCCCCCTCCCCTAGGGTGCCCCGGAGAGCGTTCTGGAGCGTTGCCAGTGGTTACGGGTTGGGGGGAGTTCACGGGTGCCCCTTACGGGGGTCCTGCGGGAGCAGCTGCTGGCAACGGTGCGTGAGTGGGGGTCAGGGCGTGACACCTTGCGCTGCCTCGCCATGGCAACCCGCGACTCCCCGCCCGACCCCCGCTGCCTCAACCTGGAGAACTCCGCCGGCTTCTCTGACTACGAGGTGAGGGCGTAAAAACTATGGAATGCTGCAGTAAACTGTACAACACTGTAGTAAACTACTCTACACTGCAGTAAACTACACAACAGTGCAGTAAAAACTATGGAATGCTGCAGTAAACTGTACAACACTGTAGTAAACTGCTCTACACTGCAGTAAACTACACAACAGTGCAGTAAAAACTATGGAATGCTGCAGTAAACTGTACAACACTGTAGTAAACTGCTCTACACTGCAGTAAACTACACAACAGTGCAGTAAAAACTAGGGAATGCTGCAGTGAACTGTACAGCACTGTAGTAAACTGCTGCAGACTGCAGTAAACTACACAACAGTGCAGTAAAAACTACACCATGCTGCATTAAACTGTACAACATTGTAGTAAACTGCTCTACACTGCAGTAAACTACACAACAGTGCAGTAAAAACAAGGCAATGCTGCAGTAAACTGTACAACACTGTAGTAAACTGCTCTACACCTGCAGTAAAGTACAATAGAGTAAACGAAACTGTACTGAACATAGCACAAATAAAGTATATCATTTTTCGAGTTTCCTCTGTAAGCCATCTTTGTGACAGCGTTTCTTTAAAAAGTGCTAGACTAATTAAATTGAATAAACCCTCTCGCCCCCCCCCGCCAGTCGGACCTGACCTTCGTGGGCTGCGTGGGGATGCTGGACCCCCCCAGGAAGGAGGTTCTGAGTGCCGTGCGCATGTGCAGACAGGCAGGGATTCGCGTCATCATGATCACAGGTCAGATACCGCTGATCCGCGCAGGTCAGATACCGCTGATCCGCGCAGGTCAGATACCGCTGATCCACGCGGGTCAGATACCGCTGATCCGCGCGGGTCAGGTACCGCTGATCCGCGCGGGTCAGGTACCGCTGATCCGCACGGGTCAGGTACCGCTGATCCGCACGGGTCAGATACCGCTGATCCCGCCGGGTCAGGTACCGCTGATCCGCACGGGTCAGGTACCGCTGATCCGCACGGGTTCAGTACCGCTGATCCGCACGGGTCAGGTACCGCTGATCCGCCGGGTCAGGTACCGCTGATCCGCACGGGTCAGGTACCGCTGATCCGCACGGGTCAGATACCGCTGATCCGCACGGGTCAGGTACCGCTGATCCGCACGGGTCAGGTACCGCTGATCCGCACGGGTCAGGTACCGCTGATCCGCACGGGTCAGGTACCGCTGATCCGCACGGGTCAGGTACCGCTGATCCACACGGGTCAGGTACCGCTGATCCACACGGGTCAGGTACCGCTGATCCACACGGGTCAGGTACCGCTGATCCGCACGGGTCAGGTACCGCTGATCCGCACGGGTCAGGTACCGCTGATCCGCACGGGTCAGGTACCGCTGATCCACACGGGTCAGATACCGCTGATCCGCGCAGGTCAGATACCGCTGATCCACACGGGTCAGATACGCTGATCCGCACGGGTCAGGTACCGCTGATCCGCCGGTCAGTCCGCTGATCCTGCCGGTCGTACCGCTGATCCACACGGTCGATACCGCTGATCCGCAGTCAATACGCTGATCCCCGGTCAGATACCGCTGATCGCGGAACTGTTTAATAAGCTTTCTCTCGCTCTCTCTCCCTCTCTCTCTCTCTCTCTCTCCCTCCCTCCCTCCCTCTCCCTTTCTCTCTCTCTCTCTCTCTCTCTCTCTCTCTCTCTCCCCCCCTCCCCCTGGCCCCGCCCTTGCGGTTGCCATGGTTCTAGGGGACAATAAGGGGACGGCGATGTCCATCTGCCGCCGCGTGGGCATTATCACGGAGCAGGAGGAGGAGGAGGGGCAGGGCGGGCCATTTGGGGGGGGGCTGACGGGGCGCGAGTTCGACGAGCTGCCCCCCCACCTGCAGCGGCAGGCCTGTCGCACCTGTCGCTGCTTCGCCCGCGTGGAGCCCACCCACAAGAGCCGCATCGTAGAGTACCTGCAGAGTCTGAGCGACATCACCGCCATGGTGAGGTCCCCACGAGTCTGTGTGTGTATGTGTGAGCGTGTGTGTGCCTGTGCGAGTGCGAGTGTGTGTGTGCGTGCGTGTGAGCGTGTGTGTGTGTGTGTGTGCGTGTGTGTGTGTGTGTGTGAGCGTGTGTGTGTGTGCGTGTGTGTGTGTCTGTATGTGAGTGTGTCTAAGTGTGTGTGTGAGCGTGTGTGTGTGTCTGTATGTGAGTGTGTCTAAGTGTGTGTGTGAGTGTGTGTGCGTGTGCGTGTGTGTGTGTGTGTGAGTGTGTGTGCGTGCGAGTGTGTGTGTGTGCCTGTGCGAGTGCGAGTGCGTGTGTGTGTGCGTGTGAGCGTGTGCGTGTGTGTGTGTGTGCGTGTGTCTGTATGTGAGTGTGTGTGTGAGCGTGTGTGTGTGTCTGTATGTGAGTGTGTCTAAGTGTGTCTGTATGTGAGTGTGTGTGTGTGTGTGTGTGTTACTGAGTCTGTGTGTGTCTCTCAGACAGGAGATGGGGTAAACGATGCCCCTGCCTTGAAGAAGGCAGAGATTGGCATCGCCATGGGCTCTGGGACGGCCGTTGCTAAGTCAGCCTCGGAGATGATTCTCGCCGACGACAACTTCTCCACCATTGTGGCAGCGGTGGAGGAGGGCCGAGCCATCTACAACAACATGAAGCAGTTCATCCGCTACCTCATCTCCTCCAACATTGGAGAGGTGGTCTGGTAAGACCCGCCCCTCATGTCTTCCTTCAGGACTGTAGTTTAGTTTTTCATGTGTGAGGTGTCTTATGGGGACTGTAGTTTCATTCTCGTGTGACATGGTTTATGGGGACTGTAGTTCTCGTGTGACATGGTTTATGGGGACTGTAGTTTAGTTTCTTTCTCGTGTGAAGTGTCTTGTGACGACAGTAATTCAAGAATGTATTTCTTGGCATGAGCACACATTGGCATAGTATTGCCAAAGCATAGCTTACATGAAATCTAAATCAACACGTCTCTCTCCCTCTCCCTCCCCCGCTCTCTGTTCTAGTATATTCCTCACTGCTGCATTGGGAATGCCCGAGGCCTTGATTCCAGTCCAGCTGCTGTGGGTGAATCTGGTGACAGACGGGTTCCCAGCCACAGCCCTGGGGTTCAACCCCCCCGACCTGGACATCATGTCACGGCCCCCCCGCTCCCCCAAGGAGCCGCTCATCTCCGGCTGGCTCTTCTGCAGATACCTGATCATCGGCTGTGAGTCCCTCAAAAACCCATACTGTTCTAGCGGCGTCAAGCAAAACTCTGTTAGCTCTATTTGGACCGTTGTTAAGCAGAAACCTCTGATTGCTAATTCTGTGATTCCATGAAAACAATGATTCTATCAGAAATAAATATTTCCTTCTAATTATAGAATTAGCACCAATTTTGGTTATTGGTCAGTTATTTAAGAAAATTGCCATAACTCAATCTCTATCTCTCTCGGTCTTGCTTTTTTAAATGGTTTGGTAATGCAGAGTAGACAAAGCGTACTTCTTGTTCCTTTCAACCAGGTTAGAATGCCAGCTAATGTTAGCTTTATGCTAGGTTCTCTGTTATTCACGTTGCTTGGTTAATATTAAAATAGAGTTGGGCTTTAGGTCAGAGTGGTCTCATCGTGTGCTTGCCTCTTCAAAAGTACTGGCTAACGGGGTATTGGAGTAAGATACGAGGCAAGTTCACACCAGTAAGTTAACGGACTCTTCGTCATACACATTTGTATGAAATTTAAAATCGGACGCTCGCTCTTGTGTAAGGCTAACTGGAACAGCTGTACGCCGAACCGCTGTATCGACAGCTGAAAGACGACTCTTATGTTGTTGTCTGTATTTCTGGCTCAATGTCACCGACATTCATTTCCTCCCCGGCATGTGATTCCGCCTCGTGCCTCTTGTAACATGGCTAACAATAGCTCAGTTTTTGCTTCGCCGTTGTAAATCTGTCTGAATTTAGTGTATAGCTAGCATATGTTAGCGTAGTACAGCAGTCACGAATAGATTTACGAGGCAACACAACCACGCATGGCGGTAGATTTATTGATTTTCTTAAAGTGACAACGATCAAATTCACAGCTGTGGCGCTTCTTTCTGCGGAGTTGATAGTTCTAGGTTAAAGCGGCCCGTTACACACAGCAGCGGTCATTATACAGAAATATGTGACCGCTGAATGCCTGAAGTGGCCAATCAGAATCCAGCATTAAAGCTGTGTCATAATTCTCTATACTGACTGCTGTTTCACACCTGACTGTATCCCCCCGCACTCCCTGTGGCCAAACAGCCTGGTCAGAGCGTGCTCTTTCCCATTGGTAACTAATGCTAACTAGTGTCAACTAGGCATTAGCGGGAAAAGGCTTGGAAAGAAGGAAAATGTTTTTTAAAAATTAAGAAATTTGAAGCTCCCTCTCTCTTTCTCTTTCCCCCTCTCTCCCTCCTTCACCCGCTCCCCCTCTCTCTCTCTCAGGTTATGTGGGTGCAGCCACTGTGGGAGCTGCCGCTTGGTGGTTCATGGCAGCTCATGATGGACCCAAAGTCACCTTCTACCAGCTGGTAATAATCCCTGGATTAGTGACCTTTTTCCCGGTTATATACAGCCACACTCGTGCTGCGGTCTTTACCAGCGACGCCAGGGAGGGTAGACGAGCCAAGCCAAGCTTTGCACAGACATGAGGCAGACATTTAGCAAGCAGACCACAGGTGCCTGACTGACCAGCAGAGGTCGCTATATATCAGTGAGATGCAGATCCTGACCAGTTGAACCCGCCCTGATTCCAGTTACGTATCACCCTTTTGGTTAGGCAGTTAGCCCTGGCATTGTTGCAGTTCCAACCAGGGCCATGGGGCCCATCCACACACTGGAGAAGAGCCTTAACAGATACCAGACCATGGGGCCCATCCACACACTGGAACAGAGCCTTAACAGATACCAGACCATGGGGCCCATCCACACACTGGAGCAGAGCCTTAACAGATATCAGACCATGGGGCCCATCCACACACTGGAACAGAGCCTTAACAGATACCAGACCATGGGGCCCATCCGCACACTGGAACAGAGCCTTAACAGATACCAGCCCACCAATCTCTCTCTCTCTCTCTCTCTCCCCCCCCCCAGTCGCACTACCTGCAGTGCAGTGAGGGGCACAGTGAGTTTGCGGGGGTGCAGTGTTCGGTTTTCGAGTCGCCGTACCCCATGACCATGGCCCTCTCCGTCCTTGTCACCATAGAGATGTGCAACGCCCTCAACAGGTGCCGGAGGACCACAACTCCCACAATTCCATTAAATTAAAATGGATATATTCTGTTGCCAGTTTACCATGCATGAGCTAAATTTCAGTTGATTTTCTGAATTTACTGAATTGAAATTAAATTGAGTCCCGGTTTGGCTGGTGAGCAGTGACATGGCAGGTTTTCTGTGTGTGTGTGTGTGTTTGTGTGTGTGTGTGTGTAATGGTGTGGTGCATGTGTGTAATGTGTGTGTGTGTGTGTGTAATGTGTATGTGTAATGTGTATGTGTGTGTGTGTGTGTGTAATGGTGTGGTGCATGTGTGTAATGTGTGTGTTTGTGTGTGTGTGTGTGTAATGTGTGCGTCTTGTGGTATAATGTCTGTGAATGTGCTGCCTGGTCGAACCCGTGCTGGTTGCAGGCATGCCTCTCCTGGCGAACTGCACTTCTCTCGTGGGCCCTTCGGTGATCCCTGTATGTGGGCCGCCTCCTTGCCTCTACCTGGTGAGTGTGCCCTGCCCCTACCTGCGTCGAGTGCCCTGCCCCCTACGCTGAGTGCCTGCCCCCTCTACTGCTGAGTGCCCCGCCACCGCTGAGTGCCGCTCCGCTGTAGTGCCCCGCCCCTTACTGCTGAGTGCCCCGCCCCCTCACCCGTGAGTGCCCTGCCCCCTTACTGCTGAGTGCCCTGCCCCCTTACTGCTGAGTGCCCCGCCCCTTACCGCTGAGTGCCCCGTTCCCTTACTGCTGAGTGCCCCGCCCCCTCACCCCACCCCTTACTGCTGAAGGCGTTAACTGAGGTAGCCGCGGAGGTGAAGCGGGCCTGTCCCAGCTTGGCTGACGTGTCTCCTCTCTCCTCTCCTCTCCTGCAGATGATCTTTCAGATCCGGCCGCTGTCCTGGCCGCAGTGGGTGACCGTGCTCAAGATGTCGCTGCCCGTCATCCTGATGGACGAGGCCCTGAAGTTCCTGGCCCGCAACTACATCGAGCCGGGCTATGACCTGGAGCTGGAGGAGGAGCAGGCCCGCAGGAGGCGCGGCCAGGAGGCGGGGCAGGGGGACCTGGCCGACATGCTGCTCACCCCTGTCCGTCAGGCCCTCAGGGGCGTGTCCTGGTCCTTTGTGCTAGTCTCCGCCCCCTTGCTGATCTGGATCTACAGCCTGGACTCTGACATCACCAACATCTTCTGGACATAGAAGAAGGATGGGGGGAAAGGAAGGGGGAGGGAGGGAGGGGGGAGAGAGGAAGGAGGATGGGGGGTAGAGGAAGAGGGAGGGAGAGATGGGGGCGAGAGGAGGAGGGAGGCAGGGAGGGAGGGATGGGGGAGAGAAGATGGAGGGAGGAAGAGGGAAAGAGGGAGGGAGGGTGGGATGGGGAGAGAGATAGGGGCAGGGAAGGAGGGAGGGTGGGATGGGTGGAGGGAGAGATGGATGAGGGAGAGAGGAAGGGGGATGGAGGGATGGAGAGTTAGGGTGAGGGGGCAAAAGGGGAGGTAGAGAAGATGAAAAGAGGGACGGGAGAAATGGGGTGATGGAAGAGGGGCAGAGGGAAAGCAGGAATAAAAGGTGGTGGAGGATAAAAATTTGGATTTTGGATGGAGGCATGAAAGGACAAAGACAATCAGTGAAGGGAATGGGAGGACAGAGAAGAGAGGGATGGTGGGAGAGGAAGAGGGAGGGGAGGATGGAGGAAGAGAGGGATGGTGGGAGAGGAAGAGGGAGGGGAGGATGGAGGAAGAGAGGGATGGTGGGAGAGGAAGAGGGAGGGGAAGATGGTGGGAGAGAGGAAGAGGGAGGGAAAGATGGAGAAGGAGAGGGAAGAGAGATGGAGAGATGAAAAGGGCTCTGCCCTGACAAATTAACATCCCACCGCTTTTAAAAACCAGGAGAAATCTTTTAAAAAGCATGTTGTACATCTCTCTTGTGCTGGAAGCTCCAGTGTCAAGGCAGTGTCTGTTCCAGATTCTGTTGGGTTTCAGTTTAAAATGGTAATGAGAGGCGAGCTGTCACTAAGGAGGGAAGGAGAGGATGTGTGCAGAGGAGATCAGCTGCTGGAACCCGGGGTATCTGATTGGCTGTGGGGGTTTGTTGGCAGGGCTGGGTATTTGATTGGCTGTGGGGGTTTGATGGCAGGGCTGGGTATCTGATTGGGTGTGGGGGTTTGATAGCAGGGCTGGGTATCTGATTGGGCATGGGGGTTTGATAGCAGGGCTGGGTATCTGATTGGGTGTGGGGGTTTGATAGCAGGCCTGGGTATCTGATTGGCTGTGGGGGTTTGATAGCAGGGCTGGGTATCTGATTGGGTGTGGGGGATTGATAGCAGGGCTGGGTATCTGATTGGGCGTGGGGGTTTGATAGCAGGGCTGGGTATCTGATTGGGGGTGGGGGATTGATGGCAGGGCTGGGTATCTGATTGGGCATGGGGATTTGATGGCAGGGCTGGGTATCTGATTGGGTGTGGGGGTTTGATAGCAGGCCTTGGTATCTGATTGACTGTGGGGGTTTGATAGCAGGGCTGGGTATCTGATTGGGTGTGGGGGATTGATAGCAGGGCTGGGTATCTGATTGGGCGTGGGGGTTTGATAGCAGGGCTGGGTATCTGATTGGGCGTGGGGGATTGATGGCAGGGCTGGAACAGCAGGTGCGTTTAGAAGGATGCCACTGGGTTGCAGGGTTTAGACGTGATGAATCAGGGCTTAAAAAGACTTCATATTCTGCATTTAGACTGAATGACATTTTATTCCACAGCGTTGTGTACAGAAGCCACGTTGAACCATTTATTTATTCTGAATGATATTCTTTAATGCCGTCCTCGCATTTCACCGCAGACAGAAACATTCACATTCTTCTTCCTGTCTTTTCTTTTTGGTGACATCACATCCTGTCAGTGCTTTATCGTTCCGATAGGAGCCAGTCCCATTCAGCGGTGATGTCAGATGCTTAAGGGCCCAATCACAGACGTCCGAGCCTGAGGGTGAGGACGCGAGACGTGTGTCTAAGCAGACGGTTAAGAGCTGCCAAGCCAGGCCCCCGACACTACCAGCACGTTTACATGAAGAGGGAAATCATGGTTCTTCTGTGCTAAATCATGCTAACTCAAGGTAGTTGGGTGGTGGGTGTGTTATTGTGCAGTGTCTGTAAATGGCTCCACTACACCATGTATCTGGACTAAAATCAAGAGCTCCATCCTCAGCCGTAGCTGAGCATCACTGCAGCTGACAGTGAGGTTTATGCAGACCAGTCTTTCATACAGGGCCCTTCTGATTTAAAAAAAGCATCCAGCAAAATGGTCATTACACTGACTGAAGGGAAAACACCCATTTGAATTTCTGACAGCGTTTGGTTCCATGTGATTGACAGCTATTCTTACGATTCTCTGTGTGTCTGTGGCATGACAACACAGTAACAATCTGTCCCTTTTATGACATCACATATAAGCATTCCATTTGAAGAAGTTTCATTTCTATGACATCAGTTTTGTTTTTTTTTTTAAATATTTTTTTCATTCTACCGATCCCTTTTTGAGACGTGACACCCTTAGCACCCTTGTACCCTTCCTACAGTAACCATGACGATACACCCTGTTGCTGTTGCATTGTACTGTGTTGTACTGTACGGTTACCTCAGCGATGGGGCAACATAAACACTCCGCAGTGCTGTGCTGCAGCAGCCAGTCCCCATTGGGGATCATTAGCTGGTTCCACTGAGCCATGCTACGCAAGCCCCTGAGGCTGATCTCAGTGTCTGAGCGCCGCACACAGAAGCACTCGAGTCCGTGTGTGAGCCGCAGTTTTCTGTCAGAGCTGGTGAGGTCTAGTAAAGGGCGACCTTGACACTAATATTATGGCTACTGATATTTTTGTTTGATTTTTTTTTTTCTTCTGTTTTTGTCATGTGTGTATTTCTTGCTATATTCCAAAAACAGGCACCACCGTGCTTTCAGTTTTCATTTTTAAAACATTAACTTTGTTTACTTTTTACCCTTAACTTGCACATTGTTGTTCATTTATTATTATTATTATTATTATTGTAATGATTATTGTTGTTGTTTTGTCATTGTTATGGTGGCAGCTACAATGAGCTGCAGTTCCCCATCTTTGCCTGAGCGATAGGTGGGGGCGCTGTTTCTGAAGCTAGTGTTTTTCCAGGAGGGACCTTAGCCACCAGAGACCGTGGGTTAGCAAGCAGCTGGGGGTGTGCTTTGGGAGTAGAGGAGTAGAGGAGGTGATGTGGCAGGTGGGGGAGTGGCGTAGAGGCGAGGGGAGTGGTGCCTGGGTGGAGAAGGGAAACCTCGTCCCAACTCCTCTGTTCCTCCCCACTCTTTTCTTGTGCTGTTTTTTCATGTGAAACCAATTTGCAAAAAAACAAAAAAAAAACACATTTGATCTGAAATGGAATTGGAAATGTAAGTTATTTTTAGTAATGTTTTTTTTTTCCTTTTCTCTGTTGAAACTAAAAAGAAAAAGGGAATCCATTTTGTAGAATTTTTGGTATTGTAATTGATACCATTATCATTATTGTTTTAATTCCACAAATGAAAAATGCTTCATGGAAAAGAAATACCAATAAACACTTAATTTCAGACCTTTTTCTATGGTTTATCATTGTGATTATCATTATAATAATTATTAATAATATTC
Organism: Anguilla rostrata; assembly: GCF_018555375.3. Lineage (NCBI taxonomy): Eukaryota > Metazoa > Chordata > Actinopteri > Anguilliformes > Anguillidae > Anguilla > Anguilla rostrata. Next base: position 63,765,960 of record NC_057937.1, on the reverse strand, counting down.
TTTCCTCCTTAGACACTTCATTCTGTGGGAACCTTAACAATGTCCTGCTAGTTTCTCTAAACACAAACACGAAATGGCACATTTTGTTTCAAATCTGATTTATATTGAAAATTATAGTTTAAAAAATGTACAATTCGTTTTTAGTAAAATTAAACAAGAATGCAAAGGTCTGAAAACAAACAAAACCAAGAAAACTGGGAATAATTCCAGATACAACATGTATTTTTTCAAAAATAAGTTTAAATGAAAGATTAAATTTTGAAGGGCCAGGAGAACACTTGCAGGTCAACCTAACATCCAGCAAACGAACAACTGATTTCATTTTACTGGATGTGAAACTATCACCACAATAGATATTTTGAGCAATATAACAGTGTCAAAGGTCTTCCAAAAAGGACACTACTTATAGATAGTTTTCAACACCATCTAGTGTCCATAATATCCCAATCTGAAGTCCTCTCCATGACCTCCCTGGGTACCAACCCTCTCGTTTTCTCTTTAGATGGTATTCTGTAAACATGACAGAAAAAAAATGAAAAAATAAAAAAATAAAAATAAAACGCGTTATAACAGCTCAAGAGGTGGCATAATTATAACTGTTATACAGACGGGGACGTCTAGCCAACCATTCCAGCTAAAATTGACCAGAAAACCATACTAACTTTTCAAGGACAGATGTCTGTGTGTATGATGTATTGTTTACAAAAATATAATAATAATCCCCTGCCTTAAACCCCCTAAATTACTACCGGAACAGATTTTACTTACCTCGCTCAAAACCGACTGGATTGCGCGCGCACAAGCCTGAAATGGCTACTGTTGGAGCAATGCACAAAAAGTTATTCATCGCATTGCATTTATGACGCCTTACATTCACAGCGACTCCCTCCAATACAGGACGGTTGCGAGAGATGGCGTCGTTGCGCTCAGAGTAAAGCGCGTCTTTGACAGCAGAAAGTTGGCATTGAGAGTTTTTAATGCGAGTAGGAAAGGCGTGTGTCAGAGAGAGGGAGAGAAAGTGTGTTGTGCCAAATTATGACCCATTTATAGAAAGAGGGAGGGGGCGACTGAGTGTAAAGGAAAAAGCCTGGTTGCGTGAGCCCCTTTCCTGCTATCGGCTCCTGAATAAAACGTGCAAAGTTTTGGGTGGCAGCGTTTTTGATTTTGGAGTTCATTTTTTTACTTCTGACGTGTCCAAAGGGGGAGAGGAGCGAAGGAGAATCAAGACGGTTTTATGGTTGGGGAAGAACCGAAGTTTTGAAATATCAGCGACCACGACGTTCTGTTTTGATTTATTTTTGAGAAGATAATATTTGAAGTAAGTTTATTTCCCCCATCACTTCTGTTAATGATAATCGGAGAAGATTTTGTTTCGCTACATGTGGCGCGCGTTACAGAGCCAAATTTGGTAATACAGCCTAGTCAACTTCACGCACGTGGCACTAGATTTGACACATTTCGCCATACACATATCGTTCAACTGATTTTTTTGTTTTCGCATTCATTTTTTATACATAGATGCCTCACTGTCAGCAATGCAGTCGTCTCGATCAATTAGTTATTACTCTTACAAACAAGAACAATTCCTAACGTGACTTGTTGGTGGGAAAACAACTAATAACACTTTTTTCCACAGTTATGTTAAATTATTTGTAGTATTTGTTATTATTTATAACGATATGTGTTCTTATGAGTGGTTTTAGTTCTTAAACAACAGTACCCTTTTCAATGAACCGCGCGCATTGGTATAGTGTTAGCCGGAGCAATGTTGCGCTGCGTGTAGTGTTTTACTGGTGATTGATCATAGTGTTGGGATGGTATCAGCTGGTATTAGTAAGCAGAACATTTGACCCTGTATTAGCCGGATGGAAACGGAAACAGTTTGCAAACACTGCACTTCTTCGTAGTAGCTGTGCGCGCAGCTGCTGTTAGCTTTGGGGCATGAGAGGTCATATAAGTTCAGCGCCGGGAAACAGCTGACGTGCGGCGGGAGTTTGGGGTGGTGGGCGTTTCATTATAGGACGTTAGGAAGTGCCCTCTAACTCCCCCGAGCCCCCGTTTCTGTAGGTCAGCGCATCACTGTGTAACCATGCCAGCGCCCCTAACGTATTTTTCTTCGACTTTGTTTTTCGCGGCTTTTTTTTTCTTGTCAACGCTCCCGTCCTATGAGAATGATTTCTCTTTCACTTTCTCCATCTCTCACGCTGTTATAATAATATTTATAACAACGATGATAATAATAATAATAATAATAATAATAATAATAATTAATAATAATATAGCAGAAGTAGTACTGGTGATGTATTTCGCTTTTGTATACCCACGTACACACGCCACAGTTTCCTGTCTCAGAGCATTTTGCTCAGTCTCCTGTCTCAGAGCATTTTGCTGAGACGATCTGCTTTGCAGGTCCTCAGAATGAACAAAACACACGCTGTAGTCAGATTGAATCTGTCCCCAAGCCCTGGTGGGAGTGTGGACACACTGACCAGCACTCTGTGCAGGGCTCTGTGCCAGACTAGCCCCCACAGGATCACAGGATCACAGAATCACAAGGTCACAGGATCACAGAATCACAGGATTACAGGGTCACAGAATCACAGGATTACAGGGTCACAGGATCACAGAATCACAGGGTCAGAGGATCACAGAATCACAGGGTCACAGGATCACGGGGTCACAGGATTACAGGATCACAGAATCACAGGATCACAAGGTCACAGGATCACAGAATCACAGGAATACAGGGTCACAGGATCACAGAATCACTGGGTCACAGATCACAGATCACAGATCACAGGTCACAGGATGGCGGCCACGGGAGGTATTAGTCAAGTCCAAGGTGGAAACGGGTACAGCATGAGACGACACAGTGGCCCTCTACAGAAACGAGGCCCTCTGGTCAGCAGCTGCGTGTGTGATCCGGGGATTTGCACATGCCCCCAACCTCAGGGGATGCACATGCCCTCCCCCCCCCGCCCCCCCTCACGGGATGCCACATCCCCCCCCCCCCCTCAGGGGATGCCACATGTCCCCCCCTCTCCCCCCCCCCTCAGGGGATGCCACATGCCCCCCCCCCCCCAGGGATGCCACATGCCCCCCCCCCCAGGCCCCCCCCCCCGAGGGCCTCTGGTCAGCAGATACTGTGTGTGATCCTCTCTCTGTGTGGCCACCCCAGGGGATGCCACATGCCACCCTAAACTGCCAAAGGGCAATAACAGAGCTTACAGGCCCTCACCCCCCTCATCGCCGTCACCCCAACACCTGCCAAACTTCACTGCAGACAGCTTTCACACCTCAGTGCTCCTGATCCGTTTACGCTCATTACTATTTAAACCCAAGTCCAAGCAGTCCCGTGCTAAATTCATACGCCCCCACCCATGTAACTGTGACAGAGGGGGGGGGGATAATTATACTGTTTTTGATTCACATGGAAAGGCAATCATGTATATTTAATCACAGTTAAATAAATTAATAGAAATGTGTTTTCAAAATGTAACTTAAAAAAAAATTCAGATTGGAAGGAAATCATGTACATTTCATCACCTTGGTGGAAGAAATGAATATAAATGTATTTTATGATGAAAAATGTGTTCCAGTGGCAAATCAAGAAAATATGTAAGACTTCAGGCTTATGTCCAAAACATGAAATAAATGCAAAAAATTTTTAAATGTCATAAAAAAAAATTCTGATGAATAAAAAGTCATGTTTATTTAACAATCACAGTGAAATAAATGAATGAAAATGTGTTTGAAGAAATTTAAGATGAAAAATGTATTTCAGGGGAAAAACAACAAAATACATAAGTCTTGTGTCCAAAAAGTGAAAAAAGCAAAACTTTAAAAATTTTTTTTACTTGGATAGGAAAGCATGTTAATTTACCAACCATCATTAAATAAATTACTATAAATGTATTTTTAAAAATTTAAGATGAAAAATCAGTTGTATCACAATGTATCACAACAATTGATGCAATAAAAATGATTAATATGTAATGTTGAATGATCAATATTTAATATGATGTAATGATTAATATGCAATATGCACAATGTAATAACTTTTTCCTCTTTAATGTAATAACTGATGGTTAATGTAATAAAAATCTTAAATGGGGTTAGGAATGCAGTACTTACTAACTTTTAGCAGTTAATGTAATAACTAATTGCATTAACCAGTGGTTATTACATTAACTGGGGGTTACAACTTTTTTCATGAATCATGTAATACTTCATGACATGGCAAGATTCCCGTCTGCCGTCATATCAGGTGTCGCACTTCGCGACGTAAATAGAATTGCACTGGAAGGCTCAGACATGAACCCCCTTCCTGGAACATGGCCTTGCCGTGGCGCACTGGAAGGCTCAGACATGAACCCCCTTCCTGGAACATGGCCTTGCCGTGGCGGAAGGGCTCGCAAGTTTTTCTGATCCCGAGAGCTGTGACCCCTGGCGGGGTCCCCCAAGGCAAACTGGGTTGGGAACACAGATGAACTCGATCCAAAATGACCTTGACTGAATGGTAAAAAGAATTAAGATTCAGCTTGCCCTGCCTGGAACAGTGTTACCCGGGACCCATCCCTGGAGCCAGGCCTGGGGGTGGTGTCTGCAGGCGTGTGCCTGGTGGCCGGGCAGCCCACATATCTCGGCCGGGCCCAGCCCGAAAAGACTATGTGGGAAAACCGTGTGGGCCCACCACTCGCAAGGTTCAGGGTAGGGGTTGGGTGGCAAGGGGGGGGGGGGGCAGCGGAGTGGACCATAGCAACATTTGTTTGGGCAGCGGAACTCTGGGTATGTGGAACAGTACGTTGGAAGTGTCCCAGGTGAGAGGCACTGGGCGGTAGTGGGGATGTGGGGAAGTCCCCGGTTAGTGGCCACTCAGTTGGAGTTCACTGCAGTGGACAAGAGGGCCACCATAATGTGACTACAGGTAGAGGAGAGGAAAACTCTTGTGCCTAATAGCAGTTCTGAGCATTCGGCCTTCTTGGAGAAGGTGGGAGGGGTGCTGGAAAAGGCCCCACCTACTTACTCCATTGTCCTACTGGGAGACTTCAATGCTCACGTAGGCAATGACTTGGATGTGCGTGATTGGGAGGAATGGCCTCTCTGATCTGAACCTAAGCGATGTTATGTTATTGGACTTCTGTGCTAGTCGTGGTTTGTCCATAACAAACAAAATGTTCAAACACAAGGACGTTTATAAGTGCAGACCAGGCCGTGGTACCAGAACACCTTGGATCAATGATCGACTTTGTGGTTGTTTCATCTGGCCTGTGTCCAAATGTTTTGGACACTCGGGTGAAGAGAGGAGCTCAGCTGTCAACTGATCACTGGTGGTGAGTTGGATCAGATAGTGGGGGAAGTTGTCAAACTCACCAGGTAGGCCCAAACATCTAGTGAACATTTGCTAGGCAAAGGACCCAACTCTCCCCTCCAGAGAGCTTCTCCCGCATGCCAGAGGAGGTTGGGGACGTGGAGTCTGAAGGGAACCTGTTCAAAACCTCTATTGAGGAAGTGGCTGCCAGAGGCTTTGGTTGAAAGCTGGTTGGTAAATGTCCTGGCAACATCCCAAGGACCTGTTGGTGAAGAAGCAGGTTTTCCAGGTATGGCATGGAGGACTGCAGGCAAAAAAAGGCTGCAGCTGCTGCCAGAGTATGGGAGGAGTTGGGAGAGGCCATGGAGAAGGAATTTTCGGCCGGCTCCAAAATGGTTCTGAGAAACCATTCGGCACCTCAGGAGGAACGAGCGGGACACTGTCCAGGCTGTACTTAACAAGCATGATGAAACTCTGTCTTCAGCTCGGAACATGGTCGGAACGTGGAGGGAACACTTTGAGGAACTCTTAAACCTGACAGACACCCTCCATTCAGGAGGCTGAGCTGGAACAGTCTGGGGGATCAGAGTCCATCCCTGTGGCAGGAGTCACTGGGTGGTTGGAGAGCTCCTTTGTGGCAGAGCACCAGGGGTGGATGAGATCCGTCCACAGATGTTGAACGCTCGGGATGTTGTTGGAGTGTCCTGGCTGACACTTCGGAACAATGTCTTTGGAGTGACAGGATGGTGCTCCGCCTTTTTAAGAAAGCAGACCGGAGGGTGTGTTTCGGTTACCGGGGTACCACACTCCTTAAGCTTCCGGGGAAAGCCTGTGCCAACATGATGGAAAAGTGGCTTTGTCCCATACTCAAACCATTACTTTATTTGGCACCCAATTTAAGTCTGAGTTCAGTAGTTTTGGAGCATTGCATATTTACTTAAAAATGTCAAAATACAAAAGCCAAAATTCTTAAAGTGAAAAATGATGTTCATCCAAAATCAGTGACTCAGCCTGGCCCAAACCATTTTCCAAGCTCCTGAATGTAACCATAACATTTATTTCACACTAACATGAGCCAAATTCTTGACCCTAACTCTAACCTCAATTCTAAGCCTAAACTACATAATAGGAGTTCATGAGTCATCTTCACTGTGCAAAATTAATTCACTGAAATGAATACAAGGAAATGTGTTTGGAGTCATATATTTTGAAATTAGTATTATGCTGGAAAAAAAACCAAACAAAAAAAAAAAAAAAACAAGATACATAAAGCAGAAAAATTTAGGTCATCCAATATCAATGACTGACCTTTGCCCTTACCATTTTCCTCGCCCCGAATCATAACGCAAACATTTTTTCAGACGTAACTCATTTAGATTCCTGACCCTAACCATTACTGGCAGATCATATTTCAAGGCAAAAGGGAGGGACAAAATGGTTATATAAAATCAAAGATAAAAACCCATTTTACTAGCTCTGAAACATAACCATAATATTTATTTGATACTAAACCCCTAATTGCAAGTATAAACCATATTTAATGCATTTGAGTTATCGTAAATATGAAATATTATTTTTACAGGGGATGAAAAACAATGTAAATGTCATTAATTCAATTAAAGAATTGCAAGGACGGGTGTCTGAAAAAATCACAAAATATAAGGCCATTATCTTTAGTCCTGAAAAATAGAAAAATTCAAGTCATCCAAAATGAATGACTACACTTGTCTGAAACATTTCCATTGCCCTTAACACTAGCATTTGTTTCACATTTACATGTACTGCATTCCTAACCCTAATCATACCCCTAAACCTATGTTTAGCCACTAGAGTAATCTTAAATGTGTGATTTAAAATGCATGGATGACAAAAAATGTAAATGTTATTTTAATTAAATAAAAACAAGGAAATTGGTTTTGTGCAATATATTATGGAAAGTGCATTTCACAAAAAAACAACATTAGACAACCCTCTATCTCTCAGTGCAGTGTTAATGTACTGTATTAACCCTCTCTCTCAGTACAGTGTTAATGTGCTGTATTAACCCTCTCTCTCAGTACAGTGTTAATGTACTGTATTAACCCTCTCTCTAAGCAGTGTTAATGTGCTGTATTAACCCTCTCTCTCAGTGCAGTGTTAATGTACTGTATTAACCCTCTCTCTCAGTACAGTGTTAATGTGCTGTATTAACCCTCTCCCTCAGTGGTGTTAATGGGCTATATTAACCCTCTCTCTCAGTGCAGTGTTAATGTACTGTATTAACCCTCTCTCTCAGTGCAGTGTTAATGTGCTGTACTGTATTAACCCTCTCTCTCAGTACAGTGTTAATGTGCTGTATTAACCCTCTCCCTCAGTGGTGTTAATGGGCTATATTAACCCTCTCTCTCAGTGCAGTGTTAATGTGCTGTATTAACCCTCTCCCTCAGTGGTGTTAATGGGCTATATTAACCCTCTCTCTCAGTGCAGTGTTAATGTACTGTATTAACCCCCTCTCTCATTTCAGTGTTAATGTGCTGCGTTCACTCTCTCCTCCATCTCAGAGTCATGGCGCCATCTCTGGCCCAGGCCTATAGGAGGCGCTGGTGGATGGCGGGTTCGGCGGTGGTGGAGAACCTGCTGTTCTCAGCCGTGCTGCTGGGCTGGGGCTCCCTGCTCATCATGCTGAAGCACGAGGGGTTCTACTCTCACCTGTGCACAGGTATGCTTCTGAGCACCGGGGGTTCTACTCTCACCTGTGCACAGGTATGCTTCTGAGCACCAGGGGTTCTGCTCTCACCTGTGCACAGGTATGCTTCTGAGCACCAGGGGTTCTACTCTCTCCTGTGCACAGGTATGCTTCTGAGCACCAGGGGTTCTACTCTCACCTGTGCACAGGTATGCTTCTGCTGCAGCTACCGCCATCCTGCTCCTCAACATGAAGACAGGGTGCTGTCATAAGGCCTTGCTCTCTCCATCTCTCCCTCTCCACCTCCCTCTCTCTCTCCATCTCTCCCTCTCCTCCCCTTTATCCATCTCTCCCTCTCCCCCCTCACTCTGCATTTCTCCATTTCCCCCTCTCTCTCCACCTCCCTTTCTCTCTCTCCATCTCTCTCACTCCCCCTCTCTTTGTCCACCTCCCTCTCTCTTCTCTCCATCTCCTTTTTCTTTCTTTCTCTCTCTCCTCCTCTTGCTCTACCCAGATCCATTCAGAAACAACAATTTACATACAGCAAGGAAATTCAGAAAATGTATCTGTATTTCTTTAAAAAAGGATAATAGGTCACCTCAAGGCTTTCTTTGTCGTAATTTGTAAGGATCAGTTATTATTTGCAATAATACAGGAGTTATACCATTTCGGACCTTTTTTGGTATTGCAATATTACCGAGTTGAGTGTTTATGGTGCATAAAGCCGTCTCTCTTGGGGACTGTCTCTCTTAGTCTCCCAGAGGCCGCCTCTGACAGCAGCGCATTAAGAGTGACAGCCTCTGCCAAACACCCGTTCGGCAGGAGACAGAATCTGCACAGAATTTATCATTTAGAATTTCAGTATCTCTTCCACTCTCCCTCATCTTCTCTCTCTCCACCTCCCCCTCTCTCCATCTATCTCTCTCCCCCTTTATCTCTTGCTCTCCCCTTTCTTTCTTTCTCACTCTCCTCTCAGAATTTAGAATTTCAGTATCTCTCCCTCTCTCCTTCCTCCTCTCTCTCCCAGCAGAGAATGGGACAGTGGGCAGTAACCACACTGTGTGGGAGAGTGGTGATTGGCTGAGCTGCGTGGAGCAGGAGGAGATGCTGAATTTGGGCTTCACCATTGGCTCCTTCCTGCTCAGCGCCGCCACTCTCCCCCTCGGCATCCTGATGGACAAGTACGGGCCCCGCCCACTGCGGCTGGTGGGCAGGTAAGTCACCAGTGCAGGGGGTGGGGCTGTGTAAGTGGGTGGGGTTGTGCAGGGGGTGGGGCTCTGTATGTGGGTGGAGCTTTGTAAGTGGGTGGGGCTGTGCAGGGGTGGGCTCTGTATGTGGGTGGGGCTGTGCAGGGGGTGGGGCTCTGTATGTGGGTGGAGCTCTGTAAATGGGTGGGGCTGTGCGGGGGTGGAGCTGTGTATGTGGGCGGGGCTGTGCAGGGGGTGGGGCTCTGTATGTGGGTGGGGCTGTGCAGGGGGTGGGGCTCTGTATGTGGGCGGGGCTGTGCAGGGGTGGGGCTCTGTATGTGGGCGGGGCTGTGCAGGGGGTGGGGCTCTGTATGTGGGCAGGGCTGTGCAGGGGGTGGGGCTCTGTATGTGGGCGGGGCTGTGCAGTGGGTGGGGTTCTGTATGCGAGTGATGCTGTGCAGGGGGTGGGGCTCTGTATGTGGGTTGGGCTGTGTAGTGGGTGGAGCTCTGTAAGTGGGTGGGGCTGTGTAGTGGGTGGGGCTCTGTATGTGGTGGGGCTGTGCAGGGGGTGGGGCTCTGTATGTGGGTGGGGCTGTGCAGGGGGTGGGGCTCTGTATATGGGTGGGGCTGTGCAGGGGGTGGGGCTCTTTATGTGGGTTGGGCTGTGTAG
>NC_057937.1:63743627-63751127 GCF_018555375.3 Anguilla rostrata | reverse complement strand
TCGCTTCTCTTGAGGAGTTTCCAGGGTCAGCAGGACAGGGAGCCTCTGGAATCTGGGTCTCTGGGCCGTGGGTTACTGAGTGTGTATCCGCATGTTAGATGTGTGCAGTAGTGCAGTACCTCCCTGTATCGCCCTCAGAGAAGCCTGTGGAAAAGGCCTTTCATTAATGTGCTCAGTTACTCCACGCCAAGGCCCGCGGCTCACGTTTGAACTTGCTATGCGTTTACGCCGCTGGCTGGGGTGCCACAGTCAACAGCAATCAGTCAAAATCCCTGAAAGTATTTTAATCCGGCAGTGCGCTGTAAAAGCTAATCAAAGCAGCTGCAGTCGTCACAGCACTCGGAAAGATCTGGAAAATTTCCCAAAATAAATGAAGGTATAAGTACGATTTTCCATTGAATATACAAAGAAAGCCCTGCGGTACGCTAGCGGCCTGTCCAGGGTGTATTCCTGCCTCTCACCCCTGCCCAGGATGAGCTGGTATAGAAAATGGATGGATGGATATACAAAGAAAGACGTTCTTTCCGTCAGCCTTAAGAATGTTTTCTCTGGATGTTATTTACTACCGAGCATGGTGGTGCTGGTGTGGGGATGATTTAACCAGTAAGCTTTGCCTTTTCATAAAGCTCTTCAGCAAAAGCTACTACTAGCTGTGGATCTCTGCCAATAGATTAACAGTCAGAAGAACAGCAAGTGTAGTTTGGCATGATAACAAACTGTTTTTCTACAAATACCAAATACCTGCCAGCAGCTTCAATGGAAACTAGCCTCACTTTTCTGACACATAACCTTACAGCACTGTGAGCCTGGCCAGGCTGCTCATAACCTTACAGCACTATGAGTCTGATCAGGCTGCTCATAACCTTACAGCACAATGAGCCTGACCAGCCTGCTCATAACCTTACAGCACTATGAGCTCGACCAGGCTGCTCATAACCTTACAGCACTATGAGCCTGACCAGCCTGCTCATAACCTTACAGCACTATGAGCCTGACCAGGCTGCTCATAACCTTACAGCACTATGAGCCTGACCAGGCTGCTCATAACCTTACAGCACTGTGAGCCTGACCAGCCTGCTCATAACCTTACAGCACTATGAGCCTGACCAGGATGCTCATAACCTTACAGCACTGTGAGCTCGACCAGGCTGCTCATAACCTTACAGCACTATGAGCCTGACCAGGATGCTCATAACCTTACAGCACTATGAGCCTGACCAGGATGCTCATAACCTTACAGCACAATGAGCCTGACCAGCCTGCTCATAACCTTACAGCACTATGAGCCTGACCAGCCTGCTCATAACCTTACAGCACTATGAGCCTGACCAGCCTGCTCATAACCTTACAGCACTATGAGCCTGACCAGGCTGCTCATAACCTTACAGCCCTATGAGCCTGACCAGCCCATTGATTTGCGAGACATAGCCCAACTTATGGGGAAGTGCTTTGCTAATATACTAATGGCCATTTACAACTTTTGATGAATCCCCATGGCCTCATGGTGGAGAGCCTCCAGTTGGAGCAGAGTACTCTACTGAGCATGACTAAGACCTGCTCAGACCAATCAAACTGCAGGACACCGATCCACAAACTACAGCGTCCAGGTGCTCTAGACTCAGGGGTCAAGACTAGTGGGAATCTAACAAACAGATTAGTGAAGTGGAACATTTCCTGATAATACAGAATGTGATGAAAGGTAGGGGACGTGATTGGCTGGGAGGTGGGCATGTCCTGTAGTGATTCAGGCTAAGGGGAGGGGCTTAATGAAGCATGCCATGTGGTACCGTTTTGAGGACTATTAGGGGAGAAGACCAGCCGTGCAAACACTACACCTCTTAAGGTCTGCCCTCCAGAATATCCCTTGTGTGTGTGTGTGTGTGTGTGTGTGTTTGTGTGTGTGTGTGGTGTGTGTGTGTGTGTGTGTGTGTGTGCGTGTGTTTGTGTGTGTGTGTGTGTGTGTGTGTGTGGTGTGTGCGCGTGTGTGTGCGTGTGTATGTGTGTGTGTGTGTTCGTGTGCATGCGTGTGGTGTGTGCGTGTGTATGTGTATGTGTGTGTGTGCATGTGTGTGCGTGTATGTGTGTGTGTGTGCGTGTGTGCGTGCCTGTGTGGTGTGTGTGTGGTGTGTGCGTGTGTGTGTGTGTGTTGTGTGTGTTGCGTGTGTGTGTGTGTGTGTGTGTGTGTGTGTGTGTGCGTGCGTGTGTGTGTGTGTGTGCGTGTGCGTGCGTGCATTAGCCTGTGAATGCCAGTGTATTTTGGCAGCACAGCCAGTGGAAAGCACTACATGTGGGTTCCAGGATAGAAATGCTGGCACCCTACCCTCCACCAATCACAAGCCAGCCCTGCCTACACACCCTCCCTTCAGCCCCTCCTTCAATCTCTACCCAAAACGGGAAAGGACACACACCTAACCCCCCCCGTCCCTTCGCGCTTCTCCCCTTCTGTGGGGTGGCTCAGAGGTGGGTAAACTCAGGGGAACGCTCTGATTGGCCCGGCTCATTTACACCTGTTTAAATGGCCGCATCTGGCTCATAGAGACATTTACCTATTTAGTGCTTGTCAAGTCCAGATAAAGAATTTCATTTTGAGATGCATTAGTGACTTTCTATTGAAACTTTAAAAATTTTTAAATGAGATACACCAGAAATATCTCTTTCCTGTCTGTCTTACAGCCTGACGGTCTGTCTGGCTTTTCTGCCTGCCTGTATGTCTGTACTGCCTGTATGCCTGTACTGGCTGTGTCTGTGTGCCTGTGTGTCTGTACTGCCTGTGTGTCTGTCTGTCTGTCTACCTGTGTGTCTGTACTGCCTGTGTGTCAGTACTGTCTGTATGTCTGTGCTGCCTGTGTGTCTGTACTGCCTGTATGTCTGTACTGGCTGTGTGTCTGTACTGCCTGCATGTCTGTACTGCCGGTGTGTCTGTACTGTCTGTACTTTCTCTCTCCTGATCTGCAGCTTGTTTCCTGTTTTTTCCTCAGAGAAAAAGGAGGTCCTGGAGTGTATGCTTCCATACACCGTTTCCCTCCTGTAACCCTAACCCTAAGCCTAACCCTAGGAGATACATCATGATGTCCCCAACGATCCTTGGGAAACATCAGCAACTTGGATTTGCTGTGCTCACTGGATCTCCTGCCAAACGATCACCCCTCTTTCAGAGTGGGGGCGGTTTCCTCCTGAGCCATGCTAGTCATGGTCACAGGCCAGCAGGCCAGTCCAGCGTGTGCTGTGGCAGTGTGTGGCAGCTGCTCTTTGCTCCAGCACAGAGCTCTCCCTGTCCTTAAGCACCAGCCCCCCCTCCTGCCCATACGGATGGGTCTGCACACTCTGTTTCCTTCCACAAGGACGGAATGAACAGAGAGAGGGAGGGAGACAGAGAACGAAAGGATCAGAAAGACAGAGGACGTAAGAAAGAGAGGGAGGAGAAAGAAAGAGAGGGAGGGAAACGGAGAAAGTGAGAGAATGTGTTTGTGTAGGAGGGAGTGTTCTGTCCTTAAATAAACTTGAGAAGAGGGATACTGGTCAAAGCACAGCCCCCTGAGGAAGCACAGTGTTATGACTACCACAGCAAGGACACGCGGTATATACTGTATATGCACACACAAGCACAGACATGCACACGCGGGTATAGATATATATATATGCACATACATACATACGTACACATGCATGCACGCACACACACGTGAATATATATGCACACACACACATATGCACGCATGCACGCGCACACACACGCATACGTATACATGCACATGGGTACACATACGCAGAGCTCGTGCACGAAGAGACAGACACACACACACACAGAAATATGAGGGAGACTGGCCTGGATCGGTGGTTGTTTTGTGTGCGTTTTGTGTTGAGCTGTGACGTTTTGTGTGACATTATGTCACCCTTTGTTGTGTGTTTGTGTGGGCATGCCGATTGGTTGTGCCCACGTTAGATAGATTGGCTGAGTCCACCTTAGGCAAGTGATTAAGCTCTGCCTTGAAATGCCACAAACCTCTCCTTGGTGCCCTCTGCTGGAGACTTTGGTGTCACTGCATCATAGGGAAATGGGAAGTGGAGTTACTTCCTGACTCAGTCCATCAGGTGTCCTTCCTCCTCAGAACAGACCCCCCCCCCACACATACACACCGTTAAATGAACACATCTTATGCTCTGCCCCCACGCCCCCCCCCCCTCCACAGTTACTGAGCATCTCATTTATCTCTCTCTCTCCCGCCCAGTTACCCAACATGTTTGGAAACATTCGCTCCACCATCATGTCCATCATGATCGGCTCTTATGCCTCGTCAGCAGTGACCTTCCCTGGAGTGAAGGTACGGACCTGAACGCCATCTGAACACTGCCTGAACACCACCTACTGCACACAGTACTGATACTGACAAGCTTGCACTACGGACCTGAACACTGCTTACTGTGCTCGGTACCAATACTGATGAGCTCACACTACGGACCTGAACACTGCTTACTGTGCTCGGTACCAATACTGATGAGCTCACACTACGGACCTGAACACTGCTTACTGTGCTCGGTACCAATACTGATGAGCTCACACTACGGACCTGAACACTGCTTACTGTGCTCAGTACCAATACTGATGAGCTCACACTACGGACCTGAACACTGCTTGCTGTGCTCAGTACTGATACTGTTTGTACAGTCCTATCCCTGCCGCTCACCACCCCTCTCTCTCTCTGCCCCCCGGTCTCCACCAATCATGCAGCTCATTTACGACGTAGGCGTGTCCTTCCGGGTCATCATGTGGGTGTGGGCGGGGCTGGCGTGCCTCGTCTTCCTCAACTGCTTCCTCAACTGGCCGGTGGAGGCCTTCCCCGCTCCCGAGGAAATCACCTACACGTCAGTCTAACACTGGCACAACACTGCCGTCACGCTCCTGCAACATTACTGTGACGCTACTGCAACATTGCAGTACGGCTGGCGCAGCAATGCTATAGCACTGGCACAACACCCCTCAACATTAGCACAACATGACCATACTACAGCAGTGGCATGCTACTACGATGCTAGCACAATGTTATTGTGACATTAGCCTAATGTGAACACAATGCTAACATAACTTTACCACAGGAATGTAGTGCTAGCACATTAAAATGAGCCATGCTAGTGCTAGCAGAGCCTGAATGCAATGTAATGGAGGTGCACTGCTATAATGCTAGTGCTAGCACAGCCTGAATGCAGTGTAATGGAGTTGCACAGCTATAATGCTAGCACTCGCGCAAGATTACTAGAGCAATTACCGGAGCAGTGTTGCGTGAGCTTCAAAGGAGTGTCTGTACTTCAGGAAGAAGATGAAGCTGAGCGGGCTGGTTTTGGACCACAATGTGACCGGAGACCGCTTCTACAGTCACATGACTGTGGTGGGACAGCGCCTCAGTCAGACACCCCGTCACATGGACACATCCTCCGAGCTGATTGGCCCCAACACAGCCACTAACTCACAGAGTGAGTACAGATGTAGACACACACACACACACCAGGGTGAACACACTCAAACTTTCACAGCATGCACTCCTTTATATATATATATATATATATATATATATATATATATATACATATTTCAAATGCACACACACAAACATACCCAGGATTCAGAGTGTATACTTATACAGTATATAACATAAATACACACACATGCACGCACACCCAAATATACCCCCCCTCCCAGATTAATGAACATTGACCCCCACCCCTTCAGGTAGCGTCCCATTCCGCAGGTCTGTGTGCTCCCCCATCTTCCTATGGAGTCTCATCACCATGGCGATGACGCAGATCCGCCTCATATTCTTCATGGGTGCCATGAACAAGATGCTGGAGTTCCTGGTAACCCATGGTGACCCCAACCGTGAGTTCTATACAGCCAACTCCAGCACAGTCTAGTACATACCCTGCACACAGATACACAGCCAACTCCAGCACAGTCTAGTACATACCCTGCACACAGGTGGCCAGACAAACACACTTTGGAGTCAATTTTATGTCTGAAGTAATTATATTTGTAAACCATAATTAATACAAACAAATGTACAAATTTGGCTACAGACTGTAATTAACATGATTTTGGCACAAATGTCTGACACATATAAGCTGAGACGGGATGTCTGTGGTTGTTGCCATGGTCATAGTCCAGAGATGCTTTAATGTTTTTATTAGGATGTCTATGGTTGTTGCCATGGTCATGGTGCAGAGACACTTTAATGTTTTTATCAGCATGTCTATGGTTGTCGTTTTTCTGGGCTGTGAATTTTCATGAATTTCTTTCAGCTTCTGAAGAGTTGGTACTGGCTGCAGAAGAGCAAGGTATGAACGTATGTGTGTGTGTGTGTGTGTGTGTGTGTGTGTGTGTGTTGCGGTCTGAACAAGCTTTGTGATAACAACAGGCAGTTTCAAGACATCTAACCGACTGTTTTGGTGGACATACCGACATACCACCATGTTTATTTATGGACATAGATGTTCCTCTGCTTTTATTTTCTTATTTGTACAAAAACGATTCTACAAAAAAACGATTCTCCTTGCTCAAAAACAAAAACACAACCCAAATCATCCATATGTAGACTAGTGGGCCAACAAATTAAATAAAACTGGTATGAAATAAGGCCTGAGCAGGAGTCACTAATCACCAAAATCTGAAAAATGGCCCCGCTGCTATTCAATATACCTGGCTTATAAACAAGAACACTATACACACAAGAGAAGGAATGCACTAAACATTACACATTTGCAAATATGAAGCATAATGCAAGTATTAGACGCCAGTGCAGCCCAAACAAACACACCACCTTTCATCAAGGCCAGCTTAGCATGATTCAGGTAAGCCGCCCCCAGCTCACCTGATCATGATGTCACAAAACAACGGGCATGCCTGATGCTCGTAACTGTGTGCGTGGTTGTGTGCGTGTGTGTGCAGATTCTTTGTCTCAGTTTTGATCATGCTGTAATGTGTGTGTTGGTGTGTGATTGTGATGTCATTGTTGTGGTAGTGGGGTTCTACTGGTCCTGGTGTGTGATTGTGATGTCGTTTTTGTGGTAGTGGGGTTCTACTGGTCCTGGTGTGTGATTGTGATGTCATTGTTGTGATAGTGGGGTTCTACTGGTCCTGGTGTGTGATTGTGATGTCATTGTTGTGATAGTGGGGTTCTACTGGTCGTGGTGTGTGATTGTGATGTCAGTGTTGTGATAGTGGGGTTCTACTGGTCCTGGGTTGTGATGTGATGTCATTGTTTTGGTAGTGGGGTTCTACTCCTCGATCTTCGGCACGCTGCAGCTGCTGTGCCTGGTCACCTGCCCCTTCATCGGATACATCATGGACTGGAAAATGAAGGAGTGTGAGGAGGATAAGAGCCAAGGGATGGAGGGAGAGAAGAGGTGAGAGAGAGAGACAAGGGTATGAGTTTGTGTGTGTGAGAGAGAGAGGAGGATGTGTGTGTGAAAGAAACAGAGAGAGCGAGAGTGGGAGAGAGAGGTGGTTCT